>NW_012267231.1:6147493-6158626 GCF_000151885.1 Dipodomys ordii | reverse complement strand
AAAAAAAAAAAAAAAAAAAAAAAAAAAAAAAAAAAAAAAAAAAAAGAAAAGTTTGGCCATTATGGTGATGTGTGCAGTGGACAGAGATGGAGGATGGAAATAGGAAAAACAGAATTCTGCACACCCACAAGCACACACTATACATGCGAATACATGCATGCACTGATCACTTTATGTAGTCAGAGTGCTGCATATGCTACCATTCTCCTCATTTGGAAATGGCCTACATCTAGGGATCTTAGTTTCCCTGTGTATTTAGTGAGTTGGTTGCACTGACGTTGTAGCTCAGTGTCTCTGTGCTGACCATCTATAAATAATACAAGCCCGTTTGCACAACTCTCTTTGAACTGAAGTTTTCCCTGGGTCTCTTTCATGGCTTTGCATGGCCAGCATATCTTTACAACAACTGTAGGACTTTGCATGATTCTCCCTCTTCCTTCCAAGTCTCCTCTCTAACAAATATCCATGATAATCACTTCCTTTTAGCACCACTGGTTTTCTTTAAGATACTGGACTGCACCATACTTTTCTAGGAGAAATTCCCTGGCTAAGATCATGTGCTCTTCGAGTCTGAGCTACACACACACACACACACACACACACACGGTTTATTATATATACTGTGTTATATATAGTACATATGTTACATGTATGGTTTATTTTATATATAACTATATATAGGTATATACATATACCTATACACATATATGTATATGTCCATATACACATATATGAGAAAAATTTCTACTATTTCACTTAAAGGTTATAGCTTCTCATTGGAATATCCAAGTTACCTGGACTACTATGAATGTACTTTGGGGCCATTGTTACATAAAATAAGAATTACTTGGAACCGAGCAACATGAGAATCTGATGGCCATATTGGTTGCTAAGCAACTCAACAGTAGAATGACATATACAATGACCTATTATACAATATGGGTTCAGAACAACAGAAAGACACCTATCCCCAATGGGATGCTACAGAAGAGTGTGAAGTTTGACCACCCTGCTCAGAATGACATTCACATTAAAATAAAGGAATTATCTCCAGAATTGTCTACTTAATATTCTTTTTGGGGGTACCATATTCGACCCCAGCAAATTTAAACCACCACCAAAAGGGATGCAGATAAATAAGAATTACCGAGCCTGGACCCAGAAAGAGAACTACTTGATGCCGCCACCTCAAGGTTTGAGATTGCAAAGCACCACACACATGTAAGACAGTAATTTCATCCGTATACACTGATTGCTTCCAAAAGTAAATGTAGAGATACAACTTTTCAAAACATCTCTACATGTGTAGATTGGCTCCTGGCTCAGCTAGAACATTCTCTGAGGTAATGTGCTGATGCATAATTCTCCACATTTTGGAATTGCAATTGTCTTCTTTTTAAATAGAAAGTGCTTCTCTATTACCCAGAATGCTCAGCAATCACAAGTGTCAGAAATGAAAGATTTATTAATGAAACAGAAGTTGAAGTGACATGTTTATTTGTTATCATAGTAGTCGTTTTTCTTATTTCATGACTAAATCCTTTCCTCAATCCTTCATGAAACGTTTAAACAACATAGTCATTTGCATTTTACTTCTTGATAGTAATTGATATTTTGAAAGGGTATGGTGGAATTGTTTTAGCAAAGAAGTTATTGAATTAAGGAAACTTTCTTTTTTACCATGATGACCTTCATCCTAGTGAGTCTGTCAAAGTTTTAGTTCAAATCAAATTTTCAAAATACTATTTTAAAAAGACATGGTATAAATATCACAGATATATCTGCCCAAAAAATGAGGATTTTTTTAAATGTGTTTAAAACTTAATTTGATGTATGAGTTTGAAAAATGCTATCTTTAACATTTCCTTAAGAATAAACATTTAGGGGCTGAGAATGTGGCTCAGTGGTAGAGCGTTTGCCTTGCATGCATGAGGCTCTGGGTTCGATTCCTCAGCACCACATAAGCAAAAGAAAAAAAAGTCGGAAGTGGCACTGTGGCTCAAGTGGTAAGAGTGCTAGCCTTGAGCTGAAGAGCTGAAGGACAGTGCCCAGACCCAGAGTTCAGGACCCACGACCGGACCCCCCCCAAAAAAAAAAAAGAATAAACATTTAGGAGGCGGGCGCCGGTGGCTCATGCCTGTCATCCTAGCTACTCAGGAGGCTGAGATCTGAGGATCGCTTCAAAGCCAGCCCAGGCAGGAAAGTCTGTGAAACTCTTATCTCCAATAAACCACCAGAAAACCCAAAGTGGCACTGTGGCTCAAGTGATAAAGTGCTAGCCTTGAGCTGAAGAGCTGAGGGACAGTGCCCAGGCCCAGAGTTCAGGCCCCATGACCAACAAAACAAAACAAACAAACATAAAAACATTTAGAGTACCATTATGATTCTAAAAGGTGATAAGATTTGCTTAAATTTATGGATAAAATTTTGTTTTTATAAAATTGAAGTTCTTTAATGGAAGGTTTTTAATGGAAAGCTACCTCATTGGAAAATTAAAGATAACCTTTTCTATATTATGTACTCATATGTATTTGTTTACATAGCACAATGATAGAAAAACAATGAAGCAATTTGGAACTGAAAATTTGGAGACACAAATTGATCTTTGAGAATTCACAACTGAAATTCAGGAATGTTCTACAGGTAAGCCATGTATGTTCTAAACAAGAATTTTGTTTCCTGAATAGTTGGTCATTTTTTGTGCAAGATATAAACATCGACGATTTCAGAGGTAAACAGAGAAGATAAGAAAAGGGATGTCCATGGCTGACTTTCTTTCTTCCTTCCTTCCTTCCTTTCTATTTCTTTCTTTCTTTCCTTCCTCCCTCCTTCCCTTCCTTCCTCCCTCCTTCCCTCCCTCCCTCCCTCCTTCCTTCCTTCCTTCCTTTCTTCCTTCCTTCCTTCCTTCCTTCCTTCCTTCCTTCCTTCCTTCCTTCCTTCCTTCCTTTTTTCTTTTCAGTTTTTTTAACCTTTGGTAAAGTTCAGATCATGTATCATCTCTAATGAGCTTGATAAAGCATAGCAAAGCAAATGTACCATAATTCATCATGTTTCTCATTTCAAAAAGTGACAGGCAACCCACAGGGAAAACATCTCTATTTTGTAGCAAGAATTAAAAGAAAGAAAGAAAGGGCAAGGTAAGATAACCACATTTAAAACATCTGCAAAGGTTTGTAGCCCCCAGCAAATATGGAAAATTGTCTCACATTAAGGTTTTTTTTGTTTAACATTAATACCAAAACTTGCTGTTGATGCCCATAAAAAAATTCAGTTTTCGTTATCTTGCCCATGTAATTGTAACTCCTCTGTACGTATTCTCACAATAAAAACTGAATTTTTAAAAAAAAATTCAGTTTTTAATGTTTTGTTAATACCTGGGAGATTTTTTTAATCCTTTCAAAAGTTGACAGATAATGTGCATTTGCTGTGAGAACTAGCGGTGTTGGCCATTGTTAGAAAGGCACTGTTGGCTTTCACGCAATCCTGTTAAATACAACGGTGCACGATGTTGAGAGGTCTAAATGAAATTCATCCCACAAGGAACCATGATGCACTCAGAGCCAATTTCTGAGAACATTGACTTGTTTCTAGAAATGGCTCCACAAAAGATAACATTGCAAAGAAAAAGAAAAACTCAAACACATCCCATCTCCTTTTCCTGCAATGATTTCCTTTGGAAATCAATTGCATTTTCTTATAATTTAGACTTGAATGTTTTAGACCTCACACGGAGACACGAGTTGGGAACCCACTGAGAGTACAGGACGTAATCACATCTTTAATGTCTCAAAGTCATCTTGACTTATCTGCCAGAGAGGGAGGAAAGATGAGACATGCTTTGGTCGCTCTAACAAAAATACAAACCCTGCCAAAAAAAGAAATGTTAGTTTTTACAGTGTCTTGGAATGACAAAACGCTTCACGTAAGCGCAAAATATGTCTCTTCTTATAAGGGCTAAAGAAAAGCAATTTGTCTTGATTAAGAAGTTGAAGGACCATGTTTATTTAAAGCTATAATCTGCACAGTAATGAACAAATAGCAGAAATCCTATGTAGAGATCATTATAATCCGCTCCCCCCTTTTGCCCCTCCATTTTTGTTTGGGCTATAAGAAGGGTATTTACACAAAGATTTAAAATACCGAAACACGTTTGGCTCTAAGTAATTATAATTAATGAAGAACATGAATCTTCACCCTGAGGTATGAGAATCAAGCGCTCAGGGTTTAAGATGGACTGTTCTCTTTTATTTTATTTTTATTTTATTTTACAGTGAACTAGAACACATTATATTTGGTAGATTTAAGGGGGATTTAAGTCCTGTGGGACTTAGAGCAATTGATTTTTATATGGTATAAATGGATTCATCTTTGCAAAGCAATTCAATCAATGTCATCCCTTATTACTTTAAAAAAATGCACAATGGTGGTCCAGTGGTAAAGAGTTCAATCTACTTTCCACTGAATTAATAATATGCCAAAGCACTTTTTTTTAAATTGTAAACTTTGATTCGTTGGATACTTACGAATAACTCCAAGCTCCTTGCTACTATCTTAGACTTTTTTTAAAAAACAAAAAGAATTTAAAAAAAAAACACAATTCTTTAAATCTTTCTAGTCAGCTCAAAATTATTCTGCATAACGATATACCAAGTAGAGTTCTCAGAAACTTCTTTCAACTGTGTTGTTTTCCAAAGATTCAGTGACGTTGGTTTTCTTCTTCCCTGTTCTATCAAATAAAGGAGGTGAAAATTTCCACAAGGGATTCCTTTTCCTGTCTTCTCTATTTAGGAGCAGGGCAGGAAAGGATGATAGAAAAACTTTGTTAGATGGAGGATCATAGTGTAAAATGATAGGGTTTTTTTTTTTTTTACCTAAGGAAAATAATAAGTAATAGACCGTCCTCTTAGGGACCAGGGATATTTTTCATTATTGAAATTTTTTTCCACCTGTCAGACTTAATTCAAAGGTAGACATTTGGTTGGCCATTGTACATATATGCTTTATAGTATGTTCCTTTCTCCCTTGAATTCTTGAATTCTTTTTCCGGTCTACAGACTATTATGTTCTGTTTTAATTTTTAGGTTATGTATTGGATCTCCTATTTAACAAACCCCTTCTCTTATTTTTCTCAGTTCTGTGGTATACACAGTTCATTCTTGCTTGTATATTATGTTCTTTTTAAAAAAAGAAAAGAAACATAGCATTTCAAGCCAAAGATTATTAATTTAATATTAACTATTGTTCATTTTTCTTCTGGTGCCCTAAATAATTTATTTATGTTTCTTGGCTACTCATACCTCTGCACCACGCTTATCTCTTCTCGGTGATTCTTCCAGGAACAAAGTCCAGTGTGTTTATCTTTGGCCATTCTTAGGAAATCAGTGATATCAATCATTAATTTTTCTTATCTTCTTCTCTCCCCCTCCCCCGCCCCCCCGCCCTCCCCCCTCCACAAAGGCCTTTAAATGATATTGGAATCCAAAATGGTTTTCAATGTGTACTTTCAGACCCTCATCAAACTTGGACGACAATTTACAAACCAGGATTTCCATTGGGGTTGGTGGGAAGATGGGGGAAACAGGTCTGAGGTTCTCACTCTCTGTTAAACACTCATCAGTTTAGAATTCACAGTCACAAAACTCCACCAAGTGGAACACCCAGTGCAGATATAGGTTCCCAAGGATACATGGGGGGGAGGAAAGCACGCTGCTGGTGACCCCCAAACTCTGTGGGGAGGCCAAGATTGGAGGGATCATGGTGCCAGGCCTATTTGGGCAGAGTAGTCAGTGAGACTCCACCCCCATCAAAGAGAAGCCTGATGCGTGACAACAGAGACAACAAGGAGGCCTCAAAGCCCATCCCCAAGTGAGAAAAACCAGCATTTCATCCACAGCTTTGGACATTTGGGATTGGTAAAGCAATAGGTTCACCAGATTTGTTTTAATAATAATTATTATTATTAAAAAAAAGACGAACCAGTGTTTGGAAAAGACAGAGGGCTAGCTAGCGAGGTACACTTTGGGTCACAGTTCACGAACTGATGCTCTTCTTATCTGCCCTTTTCCCACTAAATCTTAGTTACTCTAGGTCTTTCCTCAACGTTCCTTTCTTACTTCTTTTGATTAACACTTGCTCATGCAGAGGCAGCCAGAGAAAGTTGGTGCTTCCATCAGGTTGCCCCTGGTGAGGGCTCTGGGCTGTGGCTCTTTCTGGCCACCCTGTTAATTTCATCTCTCTCTGAAATATGGCTGTCTAGACTGAGAGCCTCCCAACTTGATCATCTCTGAACTCATTTCAGAGCTGCACTCAAGGTTTTCCAACCTTGTTCTTCCTGGACTTCGACACTAGCACTAGAAACAAACCAAAACAGCCACCACCATAAAACAAAACAAAACAAAACACAAAAACCAGACAGCAAATCCTCCTGGTTTAATGCCACAACCAAGAAGAAAAGGAATAATATAGCCAGATCTAGTTCTGACCCAAGAACCAGGGGATTTACCAAATATCTGCCCTTCTTCTAATTCAGGCAGTGAAACTGACCATCCAGCACAGAGGCTCTACTATTTAGTGGAAGACAAATAAATGCTCCAGGAGAAACCTTAGGACAGAAGCGACCATGCTCAGGCCAGGCAATACACGTCCTTTAAGCAATTGTAGGAAGAAATGGAGGCAGCCCACACACACACACACACACACACACACACACACATTACTGTAAAGATGATGTACAGAGGGGTTACAGTTACATGATTGGGGTAATGACCAATATATTATAAAAATTTTAAATACATAATTCCTTTTCGTGTGAAACTATTATGTTCAAGGTCAATTTATTAAATGTTTCTAGAAGGAAGTATGGGGAAAGGAGAGGAGCCCAGTTTGTGCTGCTGCAGTAACTTTGCAAAAGGTGCTAATGAATATTTACCGTCATCAAGATACAAACTTCCCTGGATGCTGTCTTATTCTTTCTCACGTTTGCCATGGAATCTTCTTGGAGCCAGATGGATAACACAAAGTAGAATTCGGGTTTGGGCTACTCATTTAAAACAACTGGATTTTTTTTTTAATTTGAATGTAGGCAACCTAATTACACTTTGGAAAATTCTAGTTCGTCTACCACACATAGAAGAAGGAAAAAAAAATAACAACAAAATAATCAGTGACAGAAACGGAAAGGCCAAAATAGAGAGAAAAGAGTCCCTAAGAACCTAATGAATCCAAGCTAAACACCTCTCCACAGAAATGTCAAACATTTCTCTTAGCACAAAACAAGGCTTAAAGAATTCCCTCCTTTTGTCTCTGGCCTAATTCCTCAGGCAGAGAGGGGGATTTTCCTCTGCGAGTGTTATTTCACAAAGAAAGAAACAGCAAATAAACAAAGAGACTCTCAAAGAGAAAGAGGGTATAAATAAAATTCATGACTCCTTAAAGACTTTACACAGAAAGAATGTGGGTGATTATTTCCAATTAAAGCACAGCCCTCTAGAATGTTATAATATATATGCACATATATGCATATGTGCATATATATGTATATATACAGAGAGAGAGAGAGAGAGAGAGAGAGAGAAGGAGAGAGAGAGGAAAGGAAGTTATCAAAAGTAACAAGAGTTCATTTTTATTGGTCATAAGAAAAGTGCACCTGGCTGTTTTTGTTGGCCGCAAAGATTATCAAAGTTTGTTTTCTTGATTCTTTTCATATATTTTTTGTTATAGAGAGGTATTTAAAACATCTATTTAGACCAGACTTTTCTAATTATAGATTTTCATTAAAAAGCTGCAGGTAATATGCATTGCTTGATTGGGGAGAAAAAAGATCTTGAAAGACCAATTTCTAAGAAAAGTGTTCTGCATATGTGTGTGTGTAAAAATAATTTTCTACTTTTAACAAACCTTTTTCAGTGAATGCTTCAGTGGTCAATAACAACAACAACAAATCCCTCTTTTAGTTGCATGAAAGAAAAGTTGGATTTATTAGGAAAAGAAGTTTGAGTTAATAGAAAAGGAGGAGGAAGGACAAGTTTAGAACAATCTAGCTTCCTGACAAATTATTTGAAAATACAATAGAGTAGTTAGAAGAGGATAAGATGAATGGGGGTGGGGAAGGGAGGACAAGATTTTGGTATTAATATTATAGGCAGACAGAAATAGTTATATAGATAAAGAAGCAGAGGCAAAGGAAACTTCTTGATTATGAACTATAGAGTACTTAGTCCTCCTTTCAAGAGTACCCGTGTGTTTATGAGGCATTGGAATCTACTTAGAGTGAGATGTAAAACAATGCAGACAATAACATTAAAATCTGTGGCAAAAGGGCCATGGACACAGTGGACTTTGAAGGTAGAGTTTACCCCCCAGTAAAATGCAGAGAACTTCAGGACATTGAAGTCTTGCTGCCCGGGAGAGCTTGGGTGAGGATTTAGACACTTGCAGAGTTTACAGCAGAGTTGAGATTGAGTCTATCCTGATGGGGGCCCCTGGTCTTAGTGAAATATCTGAAACATTTGGCCCCACGAGGAGATTAAAAGAACAGTGCTTATATTTAGCATCTGCTGCCCTCAACTCCAACTTTGCTACTAATAAAATTCAGCTCTATGGAAAAGAATTTGAATTCCAGCTGGGCAGTTTTCAAAATAAGATGAAAAGTTAAGCAGGCAATTGGTGTGTGTTTAGGACTCAAAACACCTTGCCTGCTAAAGAAGACTTGAAGGAGTTAATCCCTTCTCAAGATAATCCACTAAAGAGTACCCTTCATTATGATGTTAAAAGCAAAGATCAGGGCCTCGGACGTTTACAATAGAGAAGGGGGCTTCGGGACCCAACCACATTCTTCCCAGGTTAGAAAAAGAAACTGCTGTGATTCCAGTGGAAAAAATAGAGGCAAGGGTAAGATTTCCCCCCCCCCCCCGATTAAATATTCAGATGGAGGGAGGGAAGAATTCCTCATTGGATCATTTTTCTCAGGGGGCTGATAATAATCATAATTATTAATTGTTTTTATTTTTTTATAGTTATACTGTCAAGAGAGAAATAGCCCTATGGCTCATGCAATAGTTAACCAATCTGGTGTCACTTTTGACTGCATAGAAAACTGAATTTTTGATGGAAGTATATTCAAAATGATCCTCTTGTCAGAAAATGTTCGATGAACTTCTCAACTACCCCTTTCCCCCTCCAAAGCTCCATGGTAAAATGATTCAATCTAATTTTTATGGTCATCGGTCGTACAAATTCGTGTTTGAAAAACTTAAATATGATCACTTTCTAACTATTTTTTTAATAAGGAGATTAAAATAAGGGATTGCTATGACCATCTTGAATAGAAATCCTTAAGTCAAACAGGATAGAAAATATAAGAAATACTTTCTCTCTTCACTTTCCTTCCCATTTTTATTCAGAGTGTCAATGCATTCTTTTTTGGGGGAGAGAAGATTTGTTTGTAAAAAACTTCATTCTAACCAACATTGAATCAAGACAGGGAAGTTTTCTTTGGGGCTTTTTTTTTTTTTTTCAAGTGGAGTCAACTGAGATGGTTAAATTCATGTTTGTCTGATTTGACAGTCTTTGAGGTGTGGTTGGAGTCTTCAGGAGTCTGAGATGGAGAAATGAATTTCTTAGGGTTCCACTGGGCATGTGGTAAAATGGCAGGAAATCCCGGGGACCTCAGGGAGGGATTGTTTAGAGAGTCTGTTTGGAAGAAGCAGAAGCAAAGGCTGCTGGAGTTTGATTGAATTGGACTAGGCTGGAAGGGTGTACAATACACAAATAGAAGTCCTTGATACATGGTTAGAGACATGATATAGAGCAAAGAATTGAGGCTAGTGTTTTTAAATAGAATTTTATTAATTTGTATACAATGGCTTTATTTATTTATTTATTCATTGGTGCTGGTCCAGGAGTTTGATTTGTTCCTACTGCTCTACCACTTGAGCAACAACTCCACTTCTGGTGGTTTGTGTGTGTGTGTGTGTGTGTGTGTGTGTGTATTCCATTGTAGATAAGAGTCTTATAGAACTTTCCTGCCTAGGCTCACTTGGAAACCTCATTTCACAGTGATCTCAGATTTCTAAGTGCTTAGGATCATGGGAGTGAGCTATCTGTGCCTAGCTGGAATCTGACTGTTGCAAGTCAGATTTCTGGTACTTATTCAGGGTATTTTGTTATTATTTATGTGATGTGAGATTAACTGCCTTTGAACTGCGGGGGAGTAGGAAGAACTTCAGACAATCTATCACAACCTATGCTACTTCCAAACACTGGGGTTAAGGAGTGGAGGCCTTGATTAGAAGGCAGGTCAGGGCTGGGAAGGTGGCTCAGTGGTAGAGTGCTTGCCTTGCATGCATGAAGCCCTGGGTTCCATTCCTCCGCACCACATAAGCAGAAAAAGCTAGAGGTGGTGCTATGGCTCAAGTGGTAGAGCATTAGCCTTGAGCTGAAGAGCTGAGGGACAGCGCCCAGGCCCCTCCCCCCCCAAAAAAAGGCAGGTCAGCTCTTACCTTCTGTCTTCCTGCTGCTCTCATTTGTAAAGTGAGAATCAGTTCACAGAAGGTCCAAAAAAATAACCACTTGGCTATTGTCAGACATCAAAGAAATGCAAAATAAAAATTAGGTGTTCTTTTCTACAGCTATTTAGCTCTTTACCTTAAAGGACAGTAAGGGAGAGAATAAAGCTTATTCAAGGAATGCAATTCTTTTTTTTATTGTAAAGATACTATACAGAGGGTTACAGTTACATGAGTAAGGTAATGAGTACACTTCCTCTTGAACATTGTTACCCCCTCCATTGTTTTCCCCCTACCATCCCCTCCCTCCCTACCTTCCCCGAGGTCCTTTTTTTTTATTTTTTGATTGTGATTAAGTGATTACATAATTTCCTAGATTTTACAGTATTGTGGAATAATGATGCTCACTTAAAGTCACAAGTTCATTCTAACTTTCCTGGAGCACATTGTCTATCACAGTCTATAACATATAATGGTGTTCACATGTTATACACCATACATGTGATCAGCAGCATGGGGATATTTAGTAGTGGTTCAACCAGATGAGTGGGAGTTCTTTGTTTCTTAAGTCCTGTTAGTTTTGTCGTATCACCTAACATTTTGGATTTAGCATCCATTTATCAGGGAG
>NW_012267231.1:6055733-6147333 GCF_000151885.1 Dipodomys ordii | reverse complement strand
TATTGTGAACAGTGCTGCAATAAACATGGAGGTGCACGTGTCCTTGTATATTGGTTCCTGTTGTTCAGGGTAGATGCCTAGAAGTGGTATGACTGGGTCGTAAGGGAGGTCAATCTTTAGCTTTCTAAGGACCCTCCAGACTGCTTTCCAAAGTGGTTGTATAAGTGTACAAGGAATGCAATTCTTATGAAAGATTTTGAACTTATTAGTTAAAAAAACCACATATCTACAGCTGAACTTTACTGGAAAGATTAATATATTAATCGGTGAACATGGATTACCTCTATTGACTTACACTGTTGGAGAGACTGAGTCATTTGGGACTTTGGATGTTGCAGTAGGCATGTAGTTCAATGGTAGAATACTTGCCTAGCATATGTGAAGGCTCAGGTTAGATTCATTCCCAGCACTATGTAAAACAACAGAAGTGACTCATTCTACCATCTTCCTCCTTTTTCCCTGGCTAGGCAGAAGGCAATCGCTTTGTTTTTTCTCTCTGGGAAAATTTAAGTAACTGCAAAGAGAGGGCTTCTAAGTCAGGGATAAAACTTGCCTCTGATTGCATTTCCTCACTCAGTCGATTATCTACTGAGTTGTATTCCTCTTGAAAACAGGGCAGTGTTTATGGACACAATTTGCTTAGTTTGTCATTCATCTAATCTTTTCAGTGAGCATCTAAAATCCTATTTCCAGCTGTTATCTTAATAGATGAAGACCTAGATTAAACATGCTCACACCTGTAATCCTAGCTACTCTGGAGGCCGAGATGTGAGGGTTAAGGTTCAAGGCCAGCTCCAGCAGGAAACTCCATGTGACTCTTATCTCCAAATAAACTACCACAAAAGCCAGAAGTGGAGCTATGGCTCAAGTGAGAGAGCTCTAGCTTTAATCGCAAAAGCTCAAGCTCAGAGACAGTGCTCAGATCTTGAATTCAAACCTCTGGGCCTGCATACACACACACACACACACACACACACACACACACACACACACACAGAGCTGATTGCAGGGGCCTGGGAGTTATTCTTACTTGTCTCAAGCCATTTTCCTAGAAAGGCTAAAGGATTCTGCAAAGGATCTCCATATACTGCGCTTGCACTTGCTTTGTCTCGACGCTTCTATAGGTAAACATGTTCTTGGCTTCTGTCTTCAGGAGGGAGTATGGTGGATTAGAAGAATGTGTTGACATTGCTCGGGGAAATTATATTCTCTACCACACAAGCCAAAGATTGCCTTCTGGGTTTTTTTTCACCTTTGTAGGGTACCATGCATCAGATAAGTGTTCAATAACTACTAATTGAATTGAATCCATTTGACGAAACAAAATACAAGGAGAAAAGGTATGGGTCACGAAATTTTCTTAGGTTAAGAAGCAATCTTGAATTCACAGCTTAATCAATAATGATTTGCAGATTCATTATTCCTGAACCCTCAGTCAGGTCTCCCAGCTACTTAGTTATTTTTAAGCTTTTACTGGGTACATAAATACTTTCCTCTTAAATGAGAACAAAGCTGGGTAGCCTGTGCTTTATCATTAAGTTCCATTTACTCACAAATGTTTCAGTATCTGGATAAATCTTTTTAAGTGATTTAAATCATCAATTTATCATGCATTAGACTTTTCTGTCTAGGCTGGCTTTGAACTATGGTTCTCTGGATCTCTGCCTTCTGATTAGCTAGCATTGCAGGCATGAGCCACTGGTAACAATTTAATCATGTTTGTTTTAGTCTTGTCTCTATCTCTCTCTGAAGGGCAGGAAAATTGGAAGGAATTCCATTGGTTAGAAGATAGCACACTTTTCTTTCAGGCAGACCAAAAATTCAACCACTTTGAAACCGGTTTGGAGAAGGATGGATGCCTGGGTTTCCTTAGCCATCCAACTCCAGATCATGTTTGTGGGGTGACAGCTTTTTCTTTCAGTTGTGAAAACAACTGAATGGTTGGTGAAAAATATTGTTACAGATAGTATACAGCAGAGGCACAGACAGCCATCAGAACATTTCTCACTTAGTACATCTCTTGTCAGTCCCTTTCTTACAATTATGATTTTGCATGTGCATCTTGGATATGAATATGTTCTTGAAAAAAAAAGAGCATCATGCCACATCCTTCCTCTTCAGATGTGGGGTCTTATAAAACTTCGTTACTTTATTAAAAACTTAGTATTTACTCCAGGTCAATGAGCATTGTCTCCTAGGCTCTACCTTCTGCACCGTGTGGTTATCTGGGAGTGTGAAACTCATTTCCTTCTAGAATGCAACTAGAAGAATTAAATCTGTGGCTCACTCTTAGTATTTTTCTGGAGGCAAACTTTTGTTTGTTTGTTTGTTTTTTTGGTCTGTTATAGGGTCTGGGGCTGGGCACTCTTCCTCAGCTCTTCAGCTCAAGGCTAGCTCTCTACCATTTGAGCCAAAGGACCACTTCCAGTTATTCTTGCTTATGTGGTGCTGAGGAATTGAACCCAGGGCCTCATGCATGCAAGGCAAGCACTCTACCACTGAGTCACCTTCCCAGCCCTGAAGGCAAACTTTTAACTATAGTATTGAGGGGGGAAAAACATCAAAGGTTTATATCTCCATTATATCATTTAAATGATGTACACATAAATGATTATCCATTCTCCTTGCCCATTCAAAACCTGAACCCATGTTGAAAGAAACCTAAGGAACTATATAGACACATTTGAAAAATGATCACTTCTATCTTTGTTTTGTTTTTGTTTTAATTTAGAGTTTTACTTTGTTTCTTGGAAGGATTTCATGTGACCAGTGCCAATTTAAGGTTTATCCAGAAGCTGATCTCGTTTTTCTTTGTGTTTGGCAGAAGCAACTATCTTGCTAACACGATTGTGTGCTCTCATTCCTTCACACAATTGGAAGGTTGACATGAGACAGACATGCTCGGAAGTTTGACCCTAAGTTCTCTGCCAGCGCAAAGCTCACTAGATGAGCCTGGTTTCTAGTTAGAGAAATATTTCACTTTGTGACATAGTTGAGATGGTCTATACTTTTAAAAGAAAAGTCTTTAGCCAGGTACAGGTGGTTCTTACCTGTCATCCTAACTACTCAAGAGGCTGAGATCTGAGGATCACGGTTTAAAGCCAGCCTAAGCAGGAAAATTCGTGAGACTCTTATCACCAATAAACTACTCAAAACCCCCCAAGTAGCACTGTGGCTCAAAGTGGTAGAGTGCTTGCTCTAAGCAGCAATCTGGGACAGTGCCCAGGCACTGAGTTCAAGCCCCAGAAACATACAAAAGAAAGAAAGGAAGAAATAAGGAAGGAATAAAGGGAGAGAGGGAGGGAGGAAGAAAGAAAGATTATTAAAAATGCAATCAAATTTATTTTGAAAATTTCAAGTGATTCCTTCAATTAAAAAAAATTAAAGGGTAAGTTTACTGATTCTATATCCTATTTGAAAAGTGTGGAGAGAAGGGGAGAGTTTCTTATTAAATATTAATAGCAATAATCACTTGTTATATCTTTTACTCTGGAAGGGAAGACAAAAGTCCCGACATTCATCATAAGAAACCCCTTTTGTTCACTTGACTTTTTTCCTGGAGAAGACCCATTAGAGATTTGAAGGTTGCCTTGTCTTGAATATACATACTACATAGCTGAAGTAGGAGCATCAAAAAAGATTGTAGTAACTCCTTGCCATCAGAAATGAGCCTTTTCTTTGTGAACATTGTTGGAAATATTTCCCCCCCCCAAAAAAAAACTCTATCATGCTTGTTAATCAACAACTTTTGGGGCATCTCATTTTATGTCAATTATATCTCCATCTTAAAAGTGTCTCTTTGGTACCCAGCATACGTATCACTTCAAGTTTCAGTTCTCAAGTCTGTTAAAACTAATAAACCCACACTGCCAGAGGTAGCACATTAAGCTGGTTAAATGGTTTTCATCTTAATTGGATATGAGCACTGTTATCGCTAATAACCCCAGGATACTTCTAATTGGAGCGCCTCTCTCTCTCTCTCTCTCTCTCTCTCCCTCGCTCTCTCTCCTTTTTTTTAATATACATATATATTTGAAACACTAATCTCATTGACCAGCCTTAATTCCTCCGTCTCTCTCATCCACCCCAATTCAAACCTTGAAATGCAATAGAGAAATGAATGTTCAGGGAGTATTTCAATACCATTTCTTTATGCTAAGACACAGAAAGTAAATGGTTTTGTGAAAATTCATGCTTCCTTTCTAAGTGTTCTTTTTTGTTGTTCTGCTTTGTTTTTGCATTTCTCCAGTCTTAGCCCGGATGTGTATATGTATATGTATAGAAGAGGGAGCATCTATGTCTCATGGTCTTGGCTTGAGCAAGAGCCTAAGTTCTTCTTTTGTGGTGAGAGGGAAGTTCCTTCCTGGTCCTCCTTCAATCTAGGGGTGCACACCAGAAGAGCCCTGGGAAATCCAAAAGGAAGAGATCCAGTTCTTGATGTCCCTGGCAAAATCAATTCATTTCCTCTCAAGCAGAATTGGCTCCTCCAGCTCTGACAGCATGAGAAACACTCATAACCAGTGAATCACATTTCTGCTCAACAGAACCTTTCATGATTCAATGGCTTTTGTTTTGTTTTTTTTTTAAAAAAAAAAAACACACGTACATCAAAGGCAAACAAATGAGGGTGTGTGGAACTCTGTTGTAGGTCTGTGATTCCTGTTATCACGACTTAAGTCTTTCTGAAAAGGCATCCAGCCCAAGAGTCTACTTGATTATGGTTGAACTAAAACCACGCTGCATTCCAACCATGTTTTGGAAACAATAGATTCTGATATTCGCTGGTGGCTTCCCTCATTTCAACAAACTTGTATTTAGGAAGCAGGTGGTGTCTGCAAACCCAAACTACCAAACTAGTGGTTAGTGGTGAAGTGATAATTCCCCCTACTTGTTTACAAGACGGAGCCGAGGGCAGAGATTTTTATTGCTTGTCCCCTGCTAGAAGCCAAGGATGAACAAACTTAGAAAATGCAGGATGTCTAACTCATGGTGGCTTTCTTTGTGGGAGAACTCCACCCCTGCCGCCATGCATTGTGTCTATATGGGGAAAACAATGATCAGGGGGTGAACTGGTATGTATTTTAAGGATAACTTTGGTTATATAGATCTGGGCAAATAGAGCTCAATTTAAACCTAGTGTATAAATGCCTTCTAAGAGAATAATGAAATTCTTTTTTAAAAAAATTGTTATGGTAAAGGTGACGTTACAGAGAGGAGACAGTGACGTAAGTCAGGTAAAGAGTACATTTCTTTTTGGACAATGTCCCCCCTTCCCTCTCTCTCTCCCACATTTTCCCTCCTGTCCCCACCCACAAGTTGCATAGTTCATTTTCAACCTAGCGTCCAGTGAGTACCACTCTGTATTTGGCCACCTTTGGTCCCTCCATTTCTGTGCCTCCCTTTCCCCTCTCAAAGGCAGATAAACGAACATACAGAACAAACAGGAAAAAACAAAAACAGCAAACGAACGAAAGAAAGAAAAACCCCAGCCTTCTTGTTTTCATTTCCTGGCATTATTTTATATGATCAGATGCACATAGGCATGTGCCCTTCTGTTCCTCTCCTGAGAGAAAAGTACAATGAAGTTCTTTAAAAAAAAAAAAAAAAAGGCCTTGTAAAAGGAGTGGTAAATCTTTACCCACTGGATCCTTTCTAGGTAGACCTATTACAGGAATGGGATGAATCAAACAACTCCTTTTTCAAAACTCTAATTGGGAATAGGTGTGGGTGTGTAGTGCAGGCCTTGTTAGGAGTGAATCCAGTTAGGCCTTAAGATACCGCGTTTCATGTTGAATTGTGTCTAGAAAGAGGCTGTAATTCTAACTGCTGGAAATGAAATTACACATGCTGTCGTACCTAGCAGAGAAAAGAAAGATGAACCTGAATCGCAGCACACTGGAATCCTCTCCCGGATGGGTGTTGAACTGGATGAGCTGTAGTGTGGTGAACCTTCGCCTTTGATGGTGTGAGGTCAGTCAGAAAGGGAGCCTGAGGCCTGACTTGGGGTTGCGTTGATCGTAAGTTCTGATCGCAAGTCCTGCTCCGATCATAAGTCTTCATGGCGTAATTGGAATAGCCCAGTGCTGTAGGTTAGAGGCACACGTACCCAGACTAACCCCGAAACCTCTCTGTGCAATTGTCACGGCATACACTTAGTCTCTACATTGTTGATTACAATTAAGTGAGATATGAGCACAGTGTCTGATTCTTAGTGTTTGAGACAATATTGACTAGCATTGGAACTTCTGTCTATTTATTTCCTGGTCTAGAAGCAAAACGAAAAATGTTTTATAAAGAAGATTGCTGTATGAACTCAAAGTAGCAATTCATAGGACACTGTAGAAAGATCACTACTTTCTGAGTTCAAAGAAACATGGTACTAGAATTATTTTTCATTCTCAAATTAAAACTTTTTCAAAACTCTGGTGAGAATCTAGACAATTTGTTTTAAAAAAAATGAAACAAAAACTTCAGTTTGTATGTTTGACATGGGTTGGGCTCATTTATTTTTCAGTTTTTTAAAAAAAATATGTATGACTATTAGGGAATTGGAAGACAAAAGATTAGACTTCCTAAAAATAATAAAGGCTTTATTAGCTGACATTATTGGAGAATTTATTTTTTGAGACTACTGGCCTTTCCAAAATAAATTTGGAAAATGTACTCATTCTTTTTTTAAATCAGAACTTTGAGGGACAAAAGAATTTGGATCATATTAGCTCTCTGATTTCTAAAATTAAAAAAAAACATTTAGTCTGACTTCAAGATAATTAGGAACAACTGAGTTTTCACTACCAAAAAAAAAAAAAAAGGTTAAAGATACATCTTCTTCACCACGTATGGATAGATGTCACCTGAAGTATCTTCATTATTAATAAGCTCTACATTCACCTCTGGCCAAGTGTTCTATTTATTTCTGGTGCTAGCATTGCCCTACCAAAGACACTGGCCAGTCTCGAGTCATTGAGTCTTACTATATTCACAGGCACTTGGCAACAAGGGGTGCAGGGATCCAGATGTTTGCAATCCAAAACCCGCTGAGTCTTGGACAAAGAGGGGTCCCCAAGTATGTACCTTGGGACAACCAGGGTGGCTTAAAGGTAAGATGTGAACACAGCCTTTTAACATGGTTGGGTGGTATCATAGTCAGGATTCCCCAAAGCTACAGAGCCCATAGAATGCATAACTAATTATAAGAGGAGATTGATTAGATGTGTCACACGTGATCAGAGATGGTGGTCTGCCTGCTGGAATGCCACGGGGATTCAGTAGGGGCCTAATCCAAGAAGTCTGGAAGCCTCCAGATCAAGGAGAATCCATGATACAGCCCTCAGTCTGAGCTTAAAGGCCTAGAGGTTGTCCGGAGTATCTCGAGATCATGTCTATGTTCAAAGGCTGAAGAATCTGGGAATCTGATGTGTCTAGGAGATGGTGGTAGCAAACTTGTGCCCCCTCAGAAAGAGTTCCACAGGCTAGAGGTGAACCGTCTTCCTCTCTCTGCTTCCCAGAAACAGCCAGTCTATTGGAGGGTGCCACCACATCAAGGGCTGAGTTCTCCACTGAATTTACTAACCAGAATTCCAGTCGACTCAGGAAATAACCCCTACAGATACACCCAGAAATATGCTTTGTTAGTTTTCCAAGTGTCTTTCCATTTAGTGAAGTTCAAGGTCAAAAATAACTATCACAGGGCTGGGAAGGTAGCTCAGCGGTAGAGTGCATGTCTTGCAAACATGAGGCCCTGGGTTCGATTCCTCAGCACCACATAAACAGAAAAAGCTGGAAGTGGCCCTGTGGCTCCAGTGGTAGAGAGCTAGCCTTGAGCTGAAGAGCTGAGGGACAGCGCCCAGACCCAGAGTTCAGGCCCATGACTGGCAAAAAAATAAAAAATAAAATAACTATCACAGCTGTAATTTACACCACCGATTCCTAGTGCCCTGGCTTGTTTCTTTCCTCTTGTTTCTTTCCTCTTCCCTGAATTAGGAAACCAAGGGAAACCTTGACAAGCCAGTGATGTGGAGAAAATTCATTTGATTGACAGACACCATTACTATGGCTGGAAAAAGTGGGAAAGGAAGCAGTAGGTGGGAGATGAAGGCCCATAATGACTTTGTGGGTTCTTTTTTTTTTTGGTTGGTCATAGGGCTTGAACTCAGGGCCTCGGTACTGTCCCTGAGCTCTTTTGCTCAAGGCCAGAACTCTACCACTTGGACCCACAGCTCCACTTCCGGTTTTTGATCTATTAATTGGAAATAAGGGTCTCATGGGGACTTGTTTTTTGCCTGGTCTGGCTTCCAACTGTGACCCTCAGATCCCAGCCTCCAGTGTGGGATTAATTTATCTTTCTTTGGGAGGAGTCTTAGCAGGAGACTGCACTTTGAAACTCTCTGTAATCTACTGTAGGTGCTCCCAAGGCCTTAAAAAAGAAACAACAACAACAACAAAAAGCAAAACTCTGAAGTGTGTGGTAAGCAATATCAAAGCAGGAATTTGTGTAGGAAGGTTGTCTTTGTGCACTAATACTTATTTCATGACTGCTTTCCCCAACAACTTTGCTAAATATCATAAATGTGGGCCAGGCAAGGTGGTGCACACCTGTAATCCGAGCTACACTGGAGAGGAAGGTACGGAAGATCATTCTGTGAGGAAGATCCAGGTAAAAATGAAGTGACAATTTCTGGGCAATAGTGACTTGTGCCTGTAACACTAGCTACTCAGGAGGCTGAGACCTGGAAGACTGGGATTCAAAGCCAACCTGGGCAGAAAAGTTACTGAGACTTCATCTCCAAAATAACCAGCCAAAAAAAAAAAAACCCAGCTGGATTGGAAGCATGGCTCAAATGCCATAGTACCCAATTAACAAGTAAGCTGAGCAAGCATGAAGTCCTGAGTTCAAACCCTGGCTCCCGCCCAAATAGTGATAATTGATCAGAAAAACACACTAAAGGCAGAAAGATTGGGGATAGGTGCAGGTAGTAACGTGGTTGCCTTCACAAGCTTTAGGATCTGAGTTCAATCTTCAGTACTGTAAGAAAATAAGAAAAAAGAAAAAAGATACATGCCCCAGACCTATGTCCCATGATGCTCTATGAAATACAGGACTTGTTGGTTTGATGGTTTTTTTTCCCCACCCAAGTCTGAAATATTAAAACAAAACTCAGTAACAACAGTACTGAAGTTTATCTGGGGAGTCATGTCAAGAATGATCTCGGCTTGTTTTCTTTACAGGAAACAGGTTTAATAAAATATTTTGATGGCATATTTAAGTTTCATGTAGTATTTGTTTCCAGCTAGAATTTAAATGACTTTATCATGTGACATTTGGGTAATCATTTTTTAAAATGTATCAGATTATTATAATTTCCAGTTGTTCTAAAACTCATGGGTTAATGTAGTGCAACTGGAACTTTGGTTCTCACCATTGATCATTACATCTCCAAAAGGAGTTGTCACCTACAAAAGCGTTCAAAGATACTGGGTCACGGTCTCAGTGGTAGCATTGATTCAAAAATTAAAAAAGAAAACACAAAAATCTCTCCCTCATGTATTGCAGCATTGTGGATAGCAGCCAAGAAATGG
This sequence comes from Dipodomys ordii, assembly GCF_000151885.1. Taxonomy (NCBI): domain Eukaryota; kingdom Metazoa; phylum Chordata; class Mammalia; order Rodentia; family Heteromyidae; genus Dipodomys; species Dipodomys ordii. The sequence continues at coordinate 6,137,754 of NW_012267231.1, read as the reverse complement.
GAATGATCTAAGTTTCTGTCAGCTGATGATTGGGCAAAGAAAAATGCTGCACAGAGCTATGCAAATGCATGCAGTGATATGCAGCCACAAGCAAGGGTAAAATGCTGTCATTTGCAACCAGATGGATGAGAATCATTGTGATACATGAAAATAAGCCACACACAGACCGGTCCTTTGCACATGATCTCAACTCCTATGTGAAATCTGAGGGGGAAAAAAAAAAAAAGGTTGATCTCAAAGAAGTTGGGAGTAACGTGATCATTTCCCAAGGCTGGAGAGAAGGTGAAGGGCCAGATGGAAAGAGATTGATCAATACTTACTTAGATAAAAGGGAGAAAAAAACCCTGTGCACTATTGCACAGAAAGGTGACTTAGATAATGATAATGTGCTGCTGCGTTTTTCTTTTTTTTTAAGTTATAAGAAAGGATTGTGAAAATTTTTTAAACCACAAAATAGGATAAGTGCCTGAGGAGATGATATGTTAACTCTGATGTGAAAATTACTCAATAAATGTATTTATTGAAACATAGGGTACCTTATAAATATCTATCATTTTTCTGTTTCTAGGTATCCATTAGAATTTTTTTTTTAATGTCAGAAACAAAAATAAATGAAAAACTCACTTGATTGGATGTTTTAACTTACATTTACCCCAGTGGTTATGTAAATATTAAAGAATTGGCTAGATGAGTCTGATTCATACATACATAATTAGGACATGTAAGAGGAAATCTAATTCCTTAGATCTAGAATCAGTAAAAGTAAAAAAGAACAATATATTAGTTTATTGCTTTGCTGCCTTTTTAAAAAATCATCTCTGGTTGTAGTAGTACTATTTGTTGTTCTTCTAATTGGCAAGCCTGCAATTTCTGTAGCAACTGGTCCAGTTCTCTGACCTAGAGCCTCAGGCACATGATGCTCTTTGGACCAATCACACACCTCATCTGTGAAGCCATGGTGATTGGTTCAGAGATAGGCATGGCTCAAGCTAGGCCAATCAGAATTTTTTTTCTCTTTTTGTTTTACTGTGACTTGCAAGGAATGCAATTCCTCTCTCCTAAGTCCAGAAGTACGTGACCCCAGCAGCTCAGGTATGCATGAGAGAATTATCTTTGCCCAAGGAAAGGTTTGGCCCTTTGCTCCCAGCTCCAAGTTGGTCATCTCTAAGCCCTTGGGATACAAGCATCTATTTTATTTCCCTGGAGCCCTTGAATTTATGCTCACAGTGTCGTTTTTGATGGGTGATTGGGCCTGGCCATTGTACTGATGCTTTTGAAGGGTAAGAAATGATGGGAGTCTACAGGTGATCAGTATTTCAACCTGTTGACTCTCACAAAGGAGGCTGGAGTATTTAACAGCATTTTGGGGAGGTTCCATGGTTAGTAGGATTCTGAGTATCATTGCCCGAGAGAATTTTGTGCCACCTACATCATGGATGAGAAACACAGAAATGGAAGTTTCATTTCTTGGCATTCATGAACATCTCCTTTTTATGATATTCCACTTTAAAAAAAATTCAATTACATTTAGTTGGAAGCACATAGTCTTCAGAATGACTTAAAGAAACAGATGTTTTGGTAAAACTCAAATAAGATCCTTGTGCATAATTTTCTGTACCTATCACCAGAGTTATTGAAAAGGTACATTCACTTAAATTTATCAAAGAATGTGAATGTCTCCCTGACAGATCATTTTAACCACCAGATTCTGTTAGGAGATTGAATGTGTGTGTGTGTGTGTGTGTGTGTGTGTGTGTGTGTGTGTGCACAGTACACCAGTTCTGGGGCTTGAACTCAGGGCCTGGGCACTGTGTCTGAGCTTTTTTGCTCAAAGCTAGAGCTCTACCACTTGAACCACAGCTCTTCCAGCTTTTAGGGGATTAATTGGAGATAATCTCACAAACTTTCCTGCACCAGCTGCCTTTGAACTCTGGTCCTCAGATCTCAGCCTCCCGAGTAGCTAGAATTACAGGCGTGAACCATTGGCACCTGGCTATTTTAATGCTTAGAGTTCACATCAAGAATATATATATATATATATATGATTATATATACATCCTATACATAGTGTACATACATACACCCTACACATCAATCAAAAAGAGATCATCCAAAAGGAAAAACGAGTAGAAGTTATGAAAGACCAATCATGAAAGAGCAAATACTAAATGTTTGAAAACAGTTTCCCCCTTTCCTTTGTTATCAGGGAAATACACACCAAAATAATGAGGAAAATTTGTTGTAAACCTACCAAAGGAGAAGAGAAAAGTTTGACCCAACAAATGTTGAAGAAAATGTGAGGAAAAAAGAAGGAGCTTTTACATTCTTCACAGGTTTTATGATTTACTATTGGTCACTTAGAACAATCCCACTAGAGGATGAATTGAATGCATGTTATAAAGTTGCTCAGTTGCTGGGGCCAAAGAGTTCATCTCATTAGGGAAAAAAGCTCATCACATGTTCCATAGCTTGTGTGAGTGAGTAACTATAGAAACAATCTAAATGTATGCCAGTAGTGTGATTCATGAGTGTGGTTTATTCCTACAAGGACTGGTATGGCTACTCAAATGAACAAAGTCGACTGCCTACTGGTCTTCCCTATTCTCTGCTGTTCCTGCCTTTCCCTGATCTGTCTGGATCTCCTTTTTGGTAACCTTCATGCCCTTGTGGCTCTTTTTGTAGCTTTAATTTCACTTCTGATTTCGTGTTACTCCCTGAGAAAGGCTCATGTATGAAAATATCAGAGAACTCTGCATTTCCTCCATCTTTCTTTCTCCCCTGATCTTCTCTGTCTGCTTTTTTATTTTTGTATTCTCTCTCTCTCTACGAGGTCATACACTACAAACACATGCAGGAGTTTTGCTACCCTTGTTTTTGGTGGTTGTAGTTGGTCAGCTCCTGGAAGAGCATCTGGCAATCGTGGTGCTTGAACTCTGGGCCTGGGTGCTGTCCCTCAGCTCTTAAGCTCAAGGTGAGCGCTCTACCACTTGAGCCACAGCACCACTTCTGATTTTCTGAGTGGTTTATTGGAGATAAGAGTCTCACAGATGTTCCCGTCTGGGCTGGCTTTGAACTGGGATCCTCAGATCTCAGCCTACTGAGTAGCTAGGATAACAGGTGTGAGCCACCGGCGTCGGCGAGACATGAGTTTTTAAAGAGGCCCTGGCTCTATGCAGACATTGGAAGTTTATGAGTCTCCCTCCACAAAATCCCAGATTTCTTCACACTGCAGGAGCAGACTTGGTGGGTTTTCCTTGCTCCCAGATATCTTTTCCCCTGTATTAGATGAACAAGAAGACAAGCAACCTCTGAGTCTGCCCCATCTCCCCCACCCCAGTCTCCTGGCTCTCTCTCCACAAAGTTGCAGAGACCATGGATATATGGGTTCTCTAGGACTACCAGTCTATGTATCTGGGGAGCTCCGGATACCCCCTTTTCTCTGAGAGACCTGAGAAATGGCACTGTAGCATGAGAAAGAGGAAAAAAGCTCCCTCTCAAACCCCAGCGAAGCTTCTGCTTTTCCTGGAAAACTCTGCAGCACGCACACTGGAGAAGATGGTTTAAAGCCACAGTCTAGCACACCAAGCTCAGCTCCCCAGGGCGGGAGACAGAGGGTCATTAAGTCTCTGAGACAATAAGGTAATATTCAACCGCTGCTCTCCACAGAGATGATAACATTTAGAGCTTGGAGCTCGGTTGGGGCTTGATGCAAACCACACCCTGGGAGCATGAAGGCCTTGGTCTCTCTCCAGTGATCTCCTGTTCACCTTGTCTTCTCTGGGGTAGGTTGGAAATTTGTTCTCCTTATTTCCTAAGTTAAATAGCTAATTTCCCCCTCCTCCTCCCCGCCCTTGAAATACCTGTGGTGTTAGAAAAATCAAAAAAGCAAAGCAAAAATGAAACAAGCAAGCAAACTACAACAACAACAAAACTACCATGTGAATTTTGAATTCCAATACACCCGGATTTCAAGAGCGGCTACATTTATTTTCTAGGCATCAGACTTTGATCAATGGTTTCATTTTTCTTGGTTTTCTTTTGGCTTTACCTCAGTCACAGGAGTTATAAAATGACCTCTACCTCTATATTTGGGGGTTCATACAAGGGCATAATAGATGTGAAGACACTAACCCTGTTGTTTTGTACTAGGTAGGCAAAAAGCATAATGTTTGGCCCCGTTTAAATGCTTCACTCTTTTTGTAGAGGTATTTACAATTCTCTTGAATGCAAAACACACAAGACCACATATAAATCTTTTTTTTCCCCCTCTGCAAGTCTAGAGCTATAAATATGTCTGTCTTTTTCCCATTTGGCTATGTGGGATAGAGAACCGAGGGAAGCAGCTAGAGATGGCGGTAACTGATCTGTTTAGGCTTTCAGGGAGACCCTTCTGTAACCAGATAACTTCCTCCCAGCCACATGTGTGAGCTAAATTTACTAAGTAAAAGAACTCAGAAGATGGGAGGTGAGCCTGACCCAGGCTATTGAATATCATTACCTAGGAGAGTCTTAAATAGAATGAGACGTTAAGTCTTCATTTTGAGGAATTTCACCACACCCAACATTGAGAATCCTATCCTGAGCCTTCTACTCAACTCCAGGCCAGTCTAGAGAACCCAGAAGGACAGATCAGACAGTGGCAAAAAGCAGAAAGGAGCCAAGTCTCCTTCATTTTGATAAAGACTCCTGCGGTTAACTCAGAAGTTTAATCTGGAGTAAGAAAGAACACACGTTATCCCATACTTCCCATTTCTAAGTCTCTGTCGAGGAGAAGAAGAAAAAGAAGAAGGAGGAGGAGGAGGAGGAAGAAGAAGAAGAAGAAAATGTCATTTTCCTACATTCTTAGCTGCCTCTCTCCTCTCTCTTTTTTCCAGAATCTTCTCTGTTTGCTGGTCTGTGGTCACTGCCTTGACAGAAAGAGCCTACAGGGGCGAGGGTGGATCCAGATTCAGGTCCCGATCCTATTACTGCATTGTGAGACTTAATCAAAACCGTTCATCTTCATATTCCATTGGAAGAAACTAAGGCACAGGGAAGCTAGCGCTGGCCTTGCTCGGGGGTTGCACAGGATGACGTGAGCGCTTGTCTCTGAAAGATCTGGGGCATAGAAGGCACCAAACAGCAAGGAGCTGGGAGTTTTATTGTTATCAGGGTCTGAATTTGCTCTTCTCCTTCCAGGCAGCAAAGAAGGAAGACCCAATCATCCTCCACCCCTCGGTTTATATACAAAAGGCTAAGTCATGTGACCGACCTAATCTAGATACACGACGACAAAGATGGTGGAATGTGGATTGACAGATTTCAGGAAATGATCTTTTAAACATTCTTTTTATTTTATTTTATTTTATTTGTCGGTTGTGGGGCCTGAACTCTGGGCCTGGGCACTGTCCCTCAGCAATTCAGCTCACAGCAAGCACTCTACTGCTTGAGCCACAGCGCCACTTCTGGTTTTCTAGTGATTTAACATAAGAGTCTCCCGGAGTTTCCTGGCCGGGCTGGCTTTGAACTATGATCCTCAGATCTCAGCCTCCTGAGTAGCTAGGATGCCAGGCATGAGCCGCCGCTGCCTGGCTATTTTAAACCTTCTTAAAGGGTAGGCAGTTGTAACTTCAGTCTTTATTTCTGGGCTGCTCTTACTTAATTTGTCCTTCTTATTTTTTTCATGAATTCACTCTTGTACACTTGCATGGCTTTTTCACCGAAGGGTGGTGCTCCACCACTAAAATCACAACTCCACTTCTGTCTTTTTGCTTGTTATATTTGGAGATCAGAGTCTTACAGACTTTCCTGGCAGGGACTGGCTTTGAACCACACAGTCCTTAGATCTCAGCTTTCTGAGTAGCTAGAGTTACAGGCCTGAGCCACCAGCACAGAGAAATACCTTCCTTGTTTTTAACCAATTCAGATTCCTTATCTGGATGAGGAAATCCTGCATTCCCTAGATAGTTTCTGTGGTTTAATCATTATTCTTGCACAGCACTGTTCAAATCCCCTCCAGAGATTTTTTTTTTCTTTCTGTTTTTTTTTTTTTTTTTGGTCGGTTGTGGGCTTGAACTCAGGGCCTGGGCTCTGTCTCTGGGCTTTTTCATTCAAGGCTAGTATTCTACCACTTTGAGCCACAGCTCCACTTCTGAGTTTGTTGTTGTTGTTGTAATTTATTGGAGATAAATTACAGACTTTCCTGATTGGGCTGGCTTTGATCCAATGTATATATTATATAATGTATAATATATAATATACATAATATGTAATATATGTTATATATTATATATTATATGTTATATAACATATTATATATATATGTATTTTCTTTTGATCATCTTGACCAGTTGGGAACATTGCTAAGAGCCAAAGACATTCTCAAATACTCTGCATTATGTAGGAGAATCCCATAGCAAAAATCATCCAGTTTAAATCCCTAATACTGCAGAGAAATGAGCTAGGTGATTTGAAAGCAAGCAAGCATGCATACTGAAACACCTGAGATGCTAGTTATAAACTGTTGACACAATAGGAAGCTATAGTTCCCTTTCTAGAGTATGTTTGCTTCTGAGATATTGATTATAGTGTAATTTATTTACTTATTTGGGTTGGTTGTGGGGCTTGAACTCATGGCTTGGGTGCTGTCTCTGAGCTTTTTTGTTCAGGGCTAGTGCTTGACTCATTTGAACCACAGCTCCACTTCCAGTTCCTAAGTGGTTAACTGGAGATAAGAGTCTCACAGACTGGGGAGGGGGGTTGGGGGGGAAGGGGGTGGGAGGGAGGGGGGAAGGAGAAGGATTGGGATGGGGGGAGGGGGAGGCTGGGAAGGGATGGGAAGGGTAAACAAAGGAGGAGGCTGCAATGCTTGGTAAGAAATGTACGTATTATCCTGCCCATGCAATTGTAACCCCTCTGTACAGTATGTTCACAAATAAAATAAAATAAAATTAAAAAAAAAAAAAAAGAGTCTCACAGACTTTCCTGGCTATGCTTGCTTTGAACCATGATCCTCACATCTCAGCCTCCTGAGCTAGGATTATAGGCATGAGCCACCAGTACCCAGACCATAATTGTAATTCTTAACTTACTTTTTTTGACATGATTATAACCTTACTTATTAATTAAGCTCAACTGCCCCAAGGTAATTAGATGACTTCTAGAGTTTCACCTTTGTTCTAGTACTTTCTACAGAGCAGCTACTTGATAAAATTTCTTGTTTTTTAATGATCTTTGTTCACCAATGGGTCCTTGTCAAAAACCTACCATAAACTTGTCAACTATCAGTGCTATCTTACATCAAAACTGTGAGATGATAGAAACTAATTCAACAGGTACCATTGCTGGTAACGTAAAGATGCTTCACATTCAAAGCAAGGTATAATCCCCTTAATTGGCAGTCATTTAAATTACTCATGTTTATTGTAAATGTTCTTATAGCAGGAAGCATGCTCCCAATACAATTAGGGAAAACTATTGTTGGAATGAATGGTTTATACCTGTAAAATTATACACACACACACACACATTTCCCAAATACTGTTCAGGTCACAGACACATAATAAATGCTAGCTGGGCTCACACATGTAATCCTAGCTACTGAGATCTGAAGATTGCCGTTCAAACCAGTCTGGGCAGGAGAGTCTGTGAGACTCTTATTTCCAATTAACCACTCAAAGGTGGGAAGTTTAGCTGTGGCTCAAGTGTTAGATTGCTTGCCTTGAGCAACAAAAGCTCAAGGACAGTGCTCAGGCCCTGAGTTCAAACTCTAGTACTGGTGCGTACACACACACACACACACACACACACACACACACACACACACACACACTAGATTCTCGACCCTTTCCATTTTGTGGGACACTAAGAATAATTTCAATTCATTTACATTGATTTAATAAGTTTTGACATATTGATTGTAGATGATTTTATATTTACTGAAATGATAGAAAAACTGGTTGATTTAGTAGTTTGCTAGGAATCCCTTAACATACTGCCCAAGAGGAGGGAATTTCAGAAACACAGCTGAGCCACAGCTCTACTTTCAGCTTTCTGTGATTTCATTGGAGATTAGAATCACTTGGATTTTTCCTGCCTGGGCTGGCTTGAACTGGGATCCTCAGATCTCAACCTCCCTGAGTAACTAGGATTTCAGGCGAGAGCCACCAGCGCCTGCCTAGGTTTCCCTCTTTTGGCCAAGACATCAATTTGGATGAAAGTCCACCCCAGTGAGATCGTTTTAACACGATAACTTTTGTAATGACTGGAATCCTGATAAGGTCACAATCAGAGGTAATGTGGGTTTCGAATTCTCGTTATGAATTTTATGGGGGACACAATTGTACCCACCATAGGCGATCATTATAAATGACTGTAAAGAGATAATAATGTGGTTATATTATGTAGAAAGAACAGTTTCCCAATGCGTTGCTCGGTGATGTGTCTGTGGGGTCATTATAGTTTGGAAATACCCATGTGTTACCTTTAAACCTTGCAAAGTACATTAGAGTATCTCACCCTACACAAACAAAAATGTTCCTAGGGGAATTGATTACAGGAAGATCTTTCTCTTGAGCACAACTTGAATACTTTGCAAACTTTGAACTCCTCCCTTTCCTGGAGAAGATCTCCTGAGATGAGTGAGGGGCCTGCTTCTGGTTCCTAGAGTTGAGGGGGACGGAACGAAGCCAGGCCATTTGCTTCACACTTCCTGGAGGCAGAAATACGTGTGTGTGCTGCCTGTGCAGAGGTATGTCGACTTGACTGCTTCTAGCCTGAAAGAGATTCCACGATTCCAGGTGTGCTGATGTTTACCTGGATTGCCTTCAGGAATTAATCAGGGTGGAGATGCGTTTTAAGGAAAGCCCAAGAATCTACCAGGTGGGGCCTTAGTCTTTTTTTTTTTTTTCCAGCACCAAGGAGGAGACTGGACCTTGCTATCTGCCCACTGCATCAGAGAAGGAAGAGCGGATTGAAAGATCTCTCTGGCAGGGGAAACCCGGCGTGGGTGGCTCTCCCCTGTTATCCTAGCTACTCAGGAGGCTGAGATCTGAGGATCACGGTTCAGAGCCAGCCCAGGCAGGGAAAGTCTGTGAGACTCTTACCTCCAATGAACCACCAGAAAACCATTAAGTGGCGCTATGGCTCAAAGTGGTAGAGCGCTTCCTTGAGCAAAAAGAGCGCAGGGGCAGCTCCCAGGTCCTCGTGAGTTATGGACAAAAAAACAAAAGACCAAAAAAAGAAACGTGTGATTGGGGTGGGGGAGCAACACACTTGGCTTCTAGTCCCTTTGTCCCCCTAAATTTGGTAAGTGACTTTAGGCAAGTCCTGTGCCCTGCGGGGCATCTGCTCTCTCCGCTCTTCAAGGCGCGAGTCAGCTTAAGTGCCCTGGCAAAATCCTCCACGACATTAGAATCTTTGAGGGGTGGAGATTGTTCCAAGTATTAAGATGTGATTTCCACGCGGTTCACAAAGTCATAAGTTGGGCCTTCGGAGAACTGTAGCTCTGTCATCTGTCCCCAGTGTGGTCCAGGGGTGTGTGTGTGTGTGTGTGTGTGTGTGTGTGTGTGTGTGTGTGTGTGTGTGTGTGTGTGTGACCATAGTTTGAAACCAAGAGAGACAGAGTTCTTCAAGATGCCTCCAGCTGACCTCCTGACCCGGCCCAGCAGCTGCTCCCTCTTCCCCTCCCCCTCCCCACCTCTCTCCCCCCTTCAGGGCTCACTTCTGGAATTTTCATCAGCTCTGCTGCGGTGGCTAAGAACAGCTAGGGCTTTCATGGTCTGAACTCCAAAGTCGGGGAGCAAACCCCTCGGCAGCCCGGAATCGCCTCTTTCTTGGTAGGGTTCTGACTGATGATTAAGTGGAGGATGGCCAAGCCGGAGTGGAAGACTGGACTGTTTAAACAGAGGCTGCTTTATCAGCTTCACCCCTGGCACCGGACAGGCTGCAAGTTATCAGAGCGTCACCAACGGGAGGTAAACAGGACCCATGTAGACACCAGGTCCCCAGTCAACAGGAATTTAACTTTAATCTATGTCCCTTTACTTCAAGATACTCCAACCTGACTCCCCTCTCCCCCCATCCCTCCCCCCCTCTCTCTCTGGCAATCATTCATTTTATTTATCTCTGTCAACTTTCAGCTAGAAAGATGGTATTAGCTTAGGAAACTTCCCCAGGGAGAGAAAATTAATAAGGTGGCGGGGACAGTCACCTTAGGTCAATTGCAGGGGACAGAGCGTGCTCCAAGAGCCCCTTCCCGCCTGGCTGGAAGCTGAGCCTACATATTTATAAAGGTGGATCTGGAGAGCTGCCAGCACCTTGCATTTAAGTGATTAAGAAATGTTTCCCTTCAAGCGGACACCTCTCGTTCTAAATATATTTGACAGCAATGCCAAGAGTCATCTGGTGGGCAGAGAGGGCATGGCTGGCTCAGGCCTTGTCTGGCAACAGTTGGGCCCGGCTTGCTCACCATCAACCAGGGGCCGACTGCCAGCACCACAGGCTCCCCGCTGTTTAACAACAATGGATTTACTGCTTCTCTGCATAGCGGTGTTATTTTGTATAAACAAGGTTAACACTCCTTTTAAATTAAATGCACCACCTGGGGACTGGATGGGGTCACCTTGTCAGCTCGCTGTAACCTGGCTTACAAAATAAAATAAAAAAATTAAATTAAATTAAAAAAAAAAGCTTAGGCTCTGCTAGGGAATTCCTGGCTTCGCATTTATTAAATATTGCTCCTGGAGGGAGTTCCCTGGTCTCTCTCTGTCTCTGTCTGTCTCTGTCTGTCTCTATCTCTCTGTCTCTGTCTCTCTCCCCCATCACGGGGGCAGGGGGTGGAAGGGGTGGGTAAGAACTGATAGATAGATAGATACACTTCCTGGAAACTGAGCTATGAGCAATGTCTGACCACCTTTCTGGTTCTGGAAGGTCAGCTCGCACACTGACCAGGGCCAGTGTGTTGGCTGACCAGCCCCGGGGCGCAGCGATTGTCCCTGTCCCTGCCCGCCCAGCTCCGGGCACAGCTGAGTGACGCCGGTCTTGTGGGTCTCAACAAGGCTGCCCCCCCACCCCCCACAAATGAAGATCTCTGGAGGAGGGCTACACCCATTTACATTAAAAAAAAACACAATTAGAAAGTTCCTTGTGGTTCACTCTAGCGTGGCATTGCTCTAATCTAGCACTGGACGCTTTTTTTCCCCCCCCCACACCGGGAGAATGCTTGCACACCTGGAAAAATCCTCCAGGCTTTTCTACTTGAGGATATTGAGTGGTGTAAACGAAATCAGCAGGAAGTCCCCTTTGATTCCAGAAGCCGAGGTCTGCTTCCGAAAGCCCAAGGGGCACACTAGCCAAGGATTCTTGTCTTTGATGAAGGTCCGCTTTTGCAAACACTCTCAGGATGGTTTTCTGCAGTTGTTTAGGCAATAAGACTGAATCTGGAAGTTTCTAAAAGCTCAATTTCTAGCAACTTCAGACCAAACTCACGTCAGTGACTCATTTGGCGAGGGCCCTGAGGGCCAGCCTGGGTCTCCCCCCCCCCCATTCTACTTGGCATTTAGCAAAATGATTCGGGGATCTTTGCTGTACCCAGTGAATTTGAGGCATTTCTAGACGCGTTAGTCAGCCAACCCTGGTCCATACGTACAATGGCATGGAAATCATCAGTTCGGCTCCAGTTGAAGGTTTTCCTTGGCAGGTCAAGATGAAAGAACGGAGATGTCTCTCTAAAAAGGAAGTGCATGGAGGCTGGGAAGGTGGCTCAGTGGTAGAGTGCTTGCCTTGCATGCATGAAGCCCTAGGTTCGATTCCTCAGTTCTACATAAGCAGAAAAAGCCAGAAGTGGCGCTGTGGCTCAAGTGACAGAGCATTCCCCTTGAGCTGAAGAGCTGAGGGATAGTGCCCAGGATAGTGCTCAGGCCCCACAACTGACAGAAAAAGAAAAGAGGGCTGGGAAGGTGGTAGAGTGCTTGCCTTGCATGCATGAGGCTCTGGGTTCGATTCCTCAGCACCACATAGCAAAAAGAAAAAAAGCTGGAAGTGGCACTGTGGCTCAAGTGGTAGAGCACTAGCCTTGAGCTGAAGAGCTGAGGGACAGCGCCCTGGCCCACAGTTCAGGTATATGACTGGACCAAAAAAAGAAAAAAGAAAAGAAAGGCAGTGCAGAGTGTGTACAGTAGCGAATAGAGTTTAAATTGTAGGATTGGAAGGACAGTAGTCCTACAGGATAAATTTTGTTGGGTGGGGGCAGATAACATAGAGGTATTACAATCTGTTGTTCACCGTTAGTACTTAGAGTAGTAAGTTTCTGAAGACATGGTGTGGATATCTGGAATGCTAGATTTTGGGGGACATGGAGATAGACAGGCAGAACAAGAAAGATTAAAGAGGTGAGGGAAACACAGGTCAGGAGGCATGGTGAATTCCATAAAAAATGCATGTTCCTTTGCTGTAGAACGGAGGCCACCTTGGCGTACCAGCCTTGGATGTGGGTGGCACTTCTGTGACTGAGAATGTGTTGCCTTTATTACATCAAGTATCTAAGGGCTTTTGTCACAAAGGCAGAGAGCTGACTAACACACAATCCAGTTGGAAAACAGCTGTAAAAGAGGAGGGTGGAGATAGATTTCCAAAATTCCAAATCAAATTTCTTTCTATTTGTCTCTTGTGCTTGTATCACATAGAACGATAACTTGAAAGGAAAACAAAAACAGAAATAAAACCCCCAAAACACAAAACTGCAGACTCTTTTTTTTTTTCTGGCTAGTTTAAGCAGACAGATCAAATGAATGAAATTAGGGCTGCTCACACAATCATCACAGGATGGAAGAGATAGAAACAGATCCCACACCAAGCCATAAAGCTACAGAGGAACAAAACAGTTGCCATTACCCCACGATTGAGCAAAGGACCCTGGGAAATTCCTGTCACCCCGGATGCTGCCTATACTGATGGACGCAAAGTCTACACGTGACAAGACAATCTGGAGGTGTATGTCCTGCCACAGACTCACACACAGAAGCTCCTGCAGATGACACCTCGGGGAAAGCTCAAGAGTCGGGGAATTCTCAGTTTCTCCATTGACGCTTTGGATCCACCGGGCAGAAACCTGCCAGTTTTTGCCATGAACCTGTGACCTAGGATGGTAGTTAAGAGAGCTGGAGCCCGGCATGGATTTATGTTGCTGACAGAGGGACTGTGGGTAAGTCAACTTCCCCTCACTTTCCCCCTCTTATCTGCACTCTAGCTTTCTTATCTACAAAATGCAAGCGATACCGTGCACCTCGGAAGTGCGTGACAAGACTTTAAACAAGCTTATATGGAAAACCCTTTCACACGATGCTTTTTATACCGTAGTGAGCATTCAAGACCTGGCGGCTCCATTCTAATAGCTAGGATAGGGTCTAAAAAAGAGAAAAAAAAACCCACTTAAGACCAAAAGTTGTAATGCCAACAACAACAACAACAATAATAATAAACCAACTTAATAAAACCATCCAAGTGTGTCTTAACATTTCCCACAAGACAGTTCAGCCTGTACAAGGGATTGCATAGTGATTGCTGAACAATGGGGGAAATTTAAGGTTGAAGCAAGCTTCCAGAATGGTTTCCAACATAAACACTTGTAGCAAGCTGGGTGCCCTGTGTATTAAAGTGTGTGTGTGTGTGTGTGTGTGTGTGTAGGAGGAAGATCTGTAACTCTGCATACACCCCAGGAGGTGTATGTGTGGGGGCGGGGGGAGGCGATCAATACGTGGTGAAGTGTTTTAGTTGTACTTTAGTTGTGTCTGACAGCGATGACAACCTCGCATGAACAGAATAAAATGACGAATGCACACACTTTTCCCCTTCAATCGCGTTGTGGCCTTGCCTTCTTCCTTGTGAAAGCTAGTCATACAGCAAGCATTCAGTGTGGGAGTTTCTTGTTGGGCCAAGGCCAAGATCACCCACAGATTCCAGATTTTCGGAGTCACAGAGGGCAACCTAACTCCCCAAGGTAGGAAGAACAAAAGCAAGGCTGTATGGCTGGACGCTCAGGGGCTGCAAAGCGCAGCTAGCTCACTGAGCTACGTTTCTTTGGATCGTCAACCCACGGCTACCACTTGAAAAAGGACTTGTTTTATCTTATTTGAAATCCACGCACCTTTCCAGAGTCAGAGTTAGATGCCACACCGTTCTGCCTCTTCCACACCACCCAGATGTTTCTACTTGGGTCCTGTCCTGGGCCCACTGGGGAGCATCCAGATGCTGTGAGTGGGCGGGGGGAAGTTCTTTCCTTTGGGGGCAAACTGAAGATGGAAAGATGCATCAGCTGGTGGGATGTTATTAATCTCCCTCCATCCGGGCGCCTGAGTCCAGCTGTTTGCCCACTCAATCTAGCTAGGGTGGGGACCCCTGGGGAGCCCCCCTTGGCTGGGAATTTGTGAAAATGTGTCTGGGTTCCAGCATAGGTACCACAGTACAGTTCTGGTCAGATGCATTTCCCGCACTGTCACCATCACACGCTCGCCCCTTCAGTTCTCTGCTAAATAGTCGTTCCGGTTTCCATGCTGTTCAGTCTCTCGAACCTGTACTGGATTGTTGTATGCTTAACACTGTCCTGCTTAACTCTGACCGACTCAGTATCCTCGTCACGGGGCTCTTCTTTCTCTTCCAACTTCGCTCTGCCCTCTCCAGCCATCATATATGCACCCACTTGGGTGCACGGACCGGTGGATTGACCAGTTAAGTCTTTGTCTTTATTGTTTTCTTTGTCCAAAATGTTCTTTGGGAGATGTTCCCATGATGCTCACATTCCTGAGGATCAGGGCTTTGGAACAAGCCAATCTCCCTTCCCTACTTTAAATAAAATGATCAATGCTCTAACTCCATTTCAATTTATTTTTCTGTGGGTTACCATTTTTAATTACCACCCGGTACACAAAATAATTATATCTTGCCAGACTTTGCCTAGTAGAATATAAACTTCAAGAGAATAAGGACCACGTCTATGTTCTTTCTTTCCGTGCAGGGTTCAGAACTGCACCAAACACAGGCTGGATATTAACCCAACAAATGCTTGGATGCAGAAACACAATTATTGTTGTGGTGTTATGTTTTCACAGGCTTTATCAAAGCTGTGCTCATATGGTATAGACAGCAGTAAGATGTCTTAATTCACAATACCTACTTTCCTAAGGAATCCTGCCAGGAACAAAGCAAAGAACAAGCGCCTGTTCACATTTCCAAAGCAAATAATTCAGCGATCAGAACAAGGTTAAGGATTTTTACTTTCCCGCTCCTCCTTTGTAAGGATGAAACATGAGTCTCTACCCAGTCACTTCATTAAGAAAGGCAATACACCTCTGCTGTTTGAAGCACTACTTCCATGCACTTTGGTTTGCTCCAGGTTGAGCTGACAAGAAAGCATGAGGACATTTCTGGCCCCACCCCATGTGTAACTTGTCTATATTTCTGGGTTCTGGTGACATTAGGTGCATAGCTCAACCCAGGAAATTTCCTCTAAAACAGGCTTAAAGATTTTGATTTTATTTGGATGCTTAATTAAAAAAAAAGATCTCCCTTGACTTTATTACTTTTCCTTTGTCACAATCCTCCGATGTTGGCACATTATAATTAGACTTTATGGGTTCCCCCCCCACACTCCCTGCCCAGTCCAGGCTGATTCTTCAAGCTAAGTTTGTTTTTTTTTTTTTTTGAGAAGTGACAGTGTCTTTAAAGTAAGTTCTTGATCAATGCATGTCACCAAATGACAGACTAGATGACTCCTCATTTATATGGAATAGTAGTCTAGACTATTATGCTAACCTTTTAAATCCAAATCTAGAGAATACTAACACATGACTTCCTATTACTTGGGATGCTTTACCAGTGCTTAAGCTGGGTGTTTTAAAAAAGAGAGTGTTCTTATGTATTATAACAGAGGTGATAAAGTAATATATATTTTCTCTAATAGACTTGTTTTCCCATTTTAAGATTCTTTGTGTCAAAATGATTTTCCTCTCAACAAGACACGTTTGTTGTTTTTTTTCTGTGTGGAAGAAAGTATCAACCTGTTAAGTATTATACACAGTACTCTAAAGAGACTGTTGGCAGCTAGTATTAGCTGTGGATAAGCACTTTCATTATGGCACAAGTGCTGACCTAAGTCACCTTTGATTGTATTAAGGCCGAAGGACCACATTTTAGAACTGCTGCTGGCTCTCTTCTCTTGGACACAAAAACACTCTGACTCAAACCCTTCTTATGCTAGAAGCTTCTATTTGATCATTGCCCTTCAAAGGCGAGGAAAACCCCAGCAAATCACTGTCCTTGGTTTGAATGATATCCAGAGCAAAGAATCAAACAAACAAACAAACAAACAAAAACTAATCTCTTTATCCCTGAAAGCAGTATTAATTCTCCAAGTTAAACAGAGACAACAAAGATGGATAATTGTGAGTTCAAGGCTTTCCTGTGCTTTTTCACTGAGCATTGGCTTTCTGTGTATGTGGTCAGAATTCTTTGGCTCTGCATTTTAATAGCCTGATGTTTATTTTGGAGCGTTGATGGAACAAATGGAGATAATAGGTGGTGTATTCAAGTAGGTCAGCTTATTATCCATGGCTTATTTATCATTTTTTAAAAATCAGTGATTTTTACCGCTAATAATCACTTAACATTTTTAAATACGCTACTTCTTCCATCGAGTGGTCTGGAATGGTATTTCCATTTGCCTAACTGTGCTTTTGGAAAATCAGCGGTATACCAACCTTTCCATGCAGAGTCAAAGATCTCTTTGGCAAAAACACCAGGAGCCCAAGTATCCAGTCAGAGGATTTTACTTTTTAACCACCAAGGAAGTCTCCATCCATAATCTGGATTTTAAAGCTATTTACCAACAGGCGAAGGGGCTCTTTCTTTCCTGGCCCCTTGCACATGCGCGTGCGCATACACACACACACACACACAAAGTGCCAAGAAGGTCTAGCTCCAGCATTCAGTTAGCACTTGCCTTCTTGCTCTAGAGAAGATGGATTTGTTAGAGAAGAGAGCGCATCATCCCGTGATATCACCAAGTTGAGCTGCGCATGCGCAGGAGGATGTGGTTTGGACAGCAAGAGACCCATCGGTTAAAATGGGGATCTAGAGTCATAGGATGCCACCCATTGGTTCCGTTGCAAGGCCAGGAGTAATGTTGCTGAACCCTGGATTCAAGGTGACTCATTGGTAAGTAGAGGTACAGATTCATGACCAGGTTAACCTGATTTCTGTTTCTGTTTTCTCCTTCTTCTTCATATATTGATGACAATACAGGGAGTTGCTAGTGTGGCAGCCTATGATATTTAATATTTAAATGAGAAATTGTGTTAGGGCCCGGGAGCACTTCTGATAGAGTAACTTGTTCTGTCTTGATCAGCTTCATTCTTCTTCTGGTCCTCCTTATTACTCTCTTTGTTCATTCTTGCTGCCTTGTTTTCTACCAGACCACAGATGACTAAAGAAATCAATAAAATGTAAATTTTTACTTTACCAGGGTATGTTGTCTGTTGGAGGAAATTAGGAAAAGATTCTCCAAGAATGAAGAAATCTTTACTGACTGACTAGAACTTATAGAATTATGAATTTTTTAATGGATAATTATATCTTGCATCTGAAAAAAAGGGATGATGTAGCCAGTGTTTTGAAAATTTGTTAATGACAAGGAGAATGTTTCATAGGATGAGAAACTCACATTTGCAATGCTTAATGTAAAGCTAATTATAACACTGAAGAGAAAATTAATTCAGCCTTAAGTCATTCAGATAAATTGGATAAACATAGTTTATAGTTAATCAGATTTAATTAGCATGTTTTTATATATCAATTTCTAAAAAGAAAGAAAGAAAAGGACTGTCCATTTTCTCATTTTATAGATACAGGTTGGAAAAGTAAAGGTTTACATCAGTTGTTTTCTGTACTCTTCTAGGTATTATTTCCTCCTCCTCCTCCTCCTCCTCCTTGTCTTCTTTTTCTTCTTCTTCTTCTTCTCTGTTTAGAATCACTGGAAATGCCACCCTTCAATGTTTGGGAGTGGCATAAGAACTCTGCTTGGTGAATGAATACAATCTTAAATTTGTCCCTTTATTCTTCAAGCCAACTCTGCGAAGGGCATACCCTTCGAAAGAAAAGCAATGAGGATACAACTTTCCAATTCAGTATTTGACTGGAACAACATAGATCATCAGCCCATGCTTGTCAGAGCCTGGGGAAGTCAGGTCCCCTGGACAATCATCTGCTGAGCCACTGCCATGTTGAGAGTTGAGTTGGCAACAACTTCCTTAGATGCATTCGTGGTGAATTTATTTGATCTCAAGGGCCCATCTGGAGATGTGTGCAGAAGTATCCTGTCTGCAAAATAGCATTCATTTTTTAGTGTGTGGGTTGTTCTGAGATGGGTCACAGTGGGCAACAGAGCTGGAGCATATTTGGCTAAGGGATACAAGAAGTGGATGCTAGGAAATCAAGGATTGGTTAAACAAACAAACCAACCAAACAGTACATAACATGTTCCAGTGAAAATGTAAACATTTGGGGACTTAAGAAGATGCTAGGTTTTCAGAGCTATTTCTATTCCATAAGAATTAATGAAAGGGGGGCTGGGAAGGTGGCTTAGTGGTAGAGCGCTTGCCTTGCATGCCTGAGGCCCTGGGTTCGATTCCTCAGCACCATATAAGCAAAAAGAAAAAAAAAAGCCGGAAGTGGCGCTGTGGCTCAAGTGGTAGAGTGCTAGCCTTGAGCTGAAGAGCTGAGGGACAGCGCCCAGGCCCAGAGTTCAAGCCCCACAACTGGACCAAAAAAAAAAAAAAGAATTAATGAAAGCCTGCAGGCTGGAGATGTCAGGATGTGTTATCCACACGCATTTGTGATATACAATCATGAGAGCAGCAATGGAGATTTTAAATACTTTTCTTCATTTCGTTTAAATGTTGGTTTTGTCCTCAAATCTATATATGAGTTGGTTTATAACAGGTATATCATTTGCTTTTTATTTATTATTATTATTATTATTTTGTGGCAGTCTTAGTGCTCGGGAGGCCAGGGCACTGTCACAGAATTTTTGTTTTGCTTTTTAAGACTCAAGTCTAACACTCTACTACTTGAGCCACAGCTCTATTTCCAGCTTTTCAGTGATTCAGTGGAAATAAGAGTTTCAGAGACTTTCCTGCCCAGGCTAGCTTTGAACTGCCAGATCTCGGTCTCCTGAGTAGCTGGGATTGTAGGCCTGAGTTACCAGTGCTGAGCATCGTTGCTCGCTTTGGAGCTGGACAGTAATGTGGATTCATCTTGGATCTGTTATGGCAAGTTCTTAGTAACGGAGTCACAGTGCACCAGAGAATCACACTTTTTAGTCCATCTCTGTTCTATTTTTTTTTCTTTTCTTGTAACTCCTAAATTCATTTGTGAAAGATGTCTGAGGGATTTGAGAAAAACAGCTCTACCCGTTGCATATCTGAGAGGAGAAACAACTTCCGTGGTTGTGGTTTTTATCCAAGCCATGTTTGAATTTATATCACCAAAATGTGCTTCTGAAAGCATGTGTCAAATGAAGAAATATTGGAAATGGGAGACGTGAGCACTGTGCATCAAGGAAACACAGAAGAAGCCCCCTCCAACCCCCTTTACCCCTGAGTTTCTAACTATTTTAACTGTGCTACAAAGAGAAACAATTTTAGAAGACTTACAGTCAAGCCTTTCAGCCAAGAAGAGAAGATACTGGGCATCTGTGAAGTCCTGTTGGGGGTGTTATATGCTTTCTGTGTTCTAGAATGGACACATTTATGTCTCCGGGTAAACGAGGTTAAGTAAGTTCTTTTCTGGGTCAAATTAAATTTGTCACTTTAAGATCCAATGTCTTCTCCCCCCTCCCCCATCAAAAGATGACTATTTCTCTCTAGCAACCTTTGAGTTCGGCTACGTGCTCTTATGGCTTGGGACTTTTTTTTTTGTTTAAATCATTGGAAATCTCTTTTAAGATGGGTGAATTAATTTGGTGGAATCCGGTTGACAAGTCCTGTTTGAAGTGTGGCCAGTTTACGTTGTGGTTTTGTGGTGAGTTTAGGGAGGAGAAGGCAGCAAGTGCTGAAAGCAAACTTTCCTCTGACTGGAAGGCCCTGGTGCTCTAAGTGGAGGATTTCCTTTGTGGTCTGGGTTGAGGTGGTTTTGGATGATAAATCTCTGTAAAAGGATTTCCTGAGGTTGACAGGAAAGTATCACTGACACTGGAAGTGGCTGATGTCATCGTGTTCCACAAGGAAATTGGCACCTTAAAACACACACACACACACACACACACACACACACCCTGTGCATGTTGAAGTCATATCCCTTGGTGAATCCTCATGCAATCTTCTATGAACGCTAACACTCCCACTCCCAGTGAGTATTTGGGTCAAGAAATTGTACGTCATCACCTTTGGGCTAAGTTTTGTATTTCTTCCTTTACTTTTTTTTTTTAAATTACTTTATAAAAATTGTTTTGATTTTTTAATTGTTATTATAGTGGTGCTCTACAGAGGGGCTACAGCCACACGAGTCAGGTAAAGGGTACATTTCTTTTTGGACAATGCTCCCCTCCTTCCCCTTCCCAGTTTTTGTCTCCCGGCCCTACCCACAAATTGTGTAGTTCATTTTTCTCCCTTGTCTCCAGTGAGGACCGTTGCTGCATTTGCTTTCTTTACTTTTTCATTATCTTCCCTGCTTCCAAGTTTTAGATGGGTGTGTGGGAGAAGAGGGGTAACTTTACGAGTCTCTTAGAGGAAGAAACACACACACAGACCTCCACACCCCTCTCCCCACAGCCTGCTCCCATTAACTGTGGAAAGTGCCTTCCATTAATGTGTAATCTAGAGGCAGCCAGAAAGGGGACTCTGAACACTAAGATATGAAACCCATAGCTCTGTCCCGTAGTCCCTTCCCCAGATAACTGGCTCTTCCTTCCTGCCCCATCTCCAACCCATTTGTCCCATCTTGCAGAGAAATCAATTCTAAACCTATCAGGAGAGGTGGATGTTTGGTTTGGTTTGGTTTTGGATAACGAGCTCACATAATTCCAAAGACTTCAGCCCTCAAGGCAGCAGTTGATGTGGACATTGTGCTGAAGCAGAAGAGTTAATTCACTTTGCACATGTTGGGGGGGGGGCGGTGTAGCAACAGGTGGTAGATCTCCATTGGGGCTGGTGCGCATTCCTCTGTTTTTCTGGGATTTGCACTCCTTCCCCCGGGCCCTGACTGACAAGCTAATCGCCAGGCCGGGGAGCAATGGAATCCAATCCGCTGTAACAGAACACCAACCTGCCAATGAAATGCTTCAGCGACCAAGAAAAGGACAAGTCGGACTGTGGAGCAACTGGAAGAAATTTGTTGGTAGGTGTAGGATGGAAATGAAAGGGCTCTCAGGAACAGCGGTCTCCAGAAGCCAGGTTATTAAAAAGAAGAAAAATAGAGCCACAAAGCGAAGTGACGAAAAATAGTTGGAGCTCAGGCATATCTAAAAAAAATTAAATTAACAAAATAAAACCAACAGAGGGAGGGGGCAGCTTTGAAAATTGTGTTCTTCCCTGGTGTACTTAATTTCTTTTCTTTTATGGACGCCTATGTGGTACAGCCACAAGTGCTCAAGCAGTGCATAATTTCCAACAGTTTAGCTTACCTCTGGCAATATATATCTTTCGCCTTAATTAAAAATTTATTTTAGTAAGTAAACATATTAAAATGACACTTGGATCCATCTTCTGCAGTGGCGAGTATATGCGAATATGAATGTTTTATTATATACACTATTATTAGGTAGCTGGCAAATGCATTCTCTTTTGAGTTTCAGGTGTTTGAAAAGGCACCCACTATTTCTTAATGTTGTCCCAAAGTACAGCTTCCTTCTGAAATATTTGAAGTGCTATGTTAATTAGAAATGAAAGCAAAGGTTGATCATATTTTTAATACATCGAGGAGGACCATAAGCCAGATCAAAGTCTTTGTGAGTCACCAAAAAAGTTAGAGTGTTGGTACATTTTAACCCCACAGAAACCACAGAACTGATCTTAACTATCCTGGTTAAATATTTTACACTAGGGAAAAACCACTACCACCAGCAATATATATATATATATATATATATATATATACACACAGACACACATACACACACAGTCACATAGACACACAAAACACAGAGGTTGATGAAAAAGTACAATGTGAATATTAATTTTAGCATCTATACTTCTTCACCCAAACTGATAAAGAAAGACAGAAGGCTAATAAGAAATCCAGAAAGAGATAGAGGAAAAGTCTTGGAGCTCCTAGAATTGCTATTGGCGTGATTTGCAACCTCTCATCACCATCTTGTGTAGTGTATGTGTGCACGCACACGTGTGGTGTGTAAATGCACACTTGTTTCTCTAAAAGTGTTAGAGCTAAGCAGCTGTGTCTCATGGAAACATGGGTTTCTTTGTGTTTGTGTTTTTGTTGGTGTGATGGTGGTGACGGTGGTTTTTTGTTTGTTGCTTCTTGTTTTGGTGTTTTGGGGAGGGACAAAGCGGAGGCACAGGAAAGGACGGAGGAAGGAGGAGCAAATGCAATCGTATTCGGCAGACACTATGTGGAAAATGAACTATACAACTTGTGAGCAGGCATGGGAGGAGGAAAATGGGGGAGAGCGAAGGAAATGGGCGAGACTCCCCAACATGAAATAGACTCATTACCTGACTTATAAAACGGCAACCCTCTGTACAACACCTTAATGATAACAATAAGATTATAGTAATAAAAATTTACCTCCAGCCTAAAACTAGTCAGAAAATAACCATCCATTTTCCTGACAGTATCATCATCTTTCATCCCTGCATCTACAGTCCATCCCTCTGACCTGGAAGTGCTCCTTCAAACCAATTAGATTAATGTCAGTTGCCATTGTGCGTTAAGACACGGTTATCATCTCTCTCCCCTTCCTGCCAAAGCCAGTCTTTGATTGGGTAGTGGCTGGTTCCTTTCCTCTTCCTCCTAAGACATGGAGAAGCCTGGATCAAAGGGGTTGTTTGATTCCTGGCCAAAGCTAGAGTTGTTAGTGGCACTTGTGAGTTGGAAGATGGAATTCTTCAGTCAGGGCCATCTTTCCTCTGCAGAGTGGCATCTTGGGCTTTCTGACTACAGCCTGTGTACCTGTACACCTCAGTGGGTAAGGAGACCTTCAAAGGACAGAGTGGGACAGAGTGCGTGCACTGGTGAGGGGGGGTCTACCCAACGAGGGGGAACACGTCCTCTGCAGGAAGGGGGTGGGGAAGCCAGTGCCCATTTTGCTACTTACCAGTGCCTGCCTTGGGGAATTCGCACACTCCTCAGAGATACCCCCGTCTTCTCATCTATAAATGGCGGAGATCTTAAGGATTCAAAAGTGAGCAAGCAGAGGTCACCTTGGTCTGAGTTCTGAGTTGCGACAAGTTCACATCCAAGTAGTGATGGTGGGTGGCTTCTTAAAACCTTGATATCCCGGATCTGTCTTTTGTTTGTTTATTTGCTTCCTACTTAAACTTGTTCTGGCCAAGAGGGTGAGAGATGGTGACTCTGGTAGAACACAGTCATAGAGCTGGGGTCATGGTGTCCCTATTATTATTATTATTATTCGGTCGTGGGGCCTGAACTCTGGGCCTGGACCTTGTCCCTCAGCTCTTCAGCTCAAGGCTAGCGCTCTATCACTTGAGCCACAGCGCCACTTCTGGCTTTTTGTGCTTATGTGGTGCTGAAGAATCGAACCCAGGGCCTCATGCATGCAAGGCAAGCATTCTACCACTGAGCCACCTTCCCAGCCCCATGGTGTCCCTTTTAAATTCATCCTTTGACACAAAACAAAGTTAGAGGATTCTGGGAAGTGGATTTCCCTACTACAACAGGAAGCCAGAATGACTATTTCAACACATTTAAAGGCTTTTCAACTTGAGAGTTTCCTATATATAAAAAGGCCCCAGGCTTTGTAAACTGATTTCCTCAAACATTGCAAACTGCCTGCACTTCCACTCTAATTTGTTATTACATCCAAACACCACACAGCACTATGTCCATTAAAAAAACACACACACACACAAAAGACACTATTTAAAAAGTAACTCTTTTCCAGGTACTTAAAAAAAAAACATATTACTGGCTGTCTTCCACTTTGCTCTCCAAGTTTGCTTACTTGTTAGTAAATTGGATTAGTTAAAAGAGCTGTAGCCATGAGTAGAAAGGTAGCATGGTTAAAAATACTTATTTGATACTTCACAAACTGGAAAGGATTCCAGCAAAAGTTGTTTTTGACTTTTTTTTTGTTGGCCAATAGGGAGGAATTAATTTGGATAATATACTTTTTACATTTGCTTACAGGGCTTAGAACCTGACTTTGAGTCATCGTTGTTGGTATATTCGCATCTTAAATTATTATTTTGAAATGTTTGAATGTCACAGAGTAGCAGCATTTAGCAGGGGAGACAGAAGAATGCTAGTATTTTCCTTTCAATTTAGCAACTGTCTATTGAGCACTTATTTTAGTCAATATGTCGGATCTATTAAGATGACCCAATCTTGCTCCAGATAATTCTATGGAGCTTCAAAGTGAAGTAATCATGTGTTTATCTGAATAACTGACAGTTGAAAATATGCCAGCTTCATTCAGCGTGGAAAAAATTTAATTTGGCATCGAATTCAAGTTATTTAATGCTTTCAGATATGGTTTTCTATATATGTAAAACGATGTTGTCATTTTGAAATGACAAGCCAACTCGTGATTTTCTGAATTTCTAAGAAGCAAGGAAAGGGTAATTAATTAATTTTGTGTAGCTGATCATTTCCCTGTCTTTCCCTGCCAACAACATTGAGTTTTTCTGATTTCTATCTTGATCTGCCTGTTGCTGGCTGATAAAGCCTTGGTCAGCACTGGGGAAAAGGAGGGAAATAAGAATGAACTGATAGCTTTTTCTGCGGAGGTAAGAAGATGTATAGACTTAGGCTTTCAAAGAGACAGAATCTACTGGGAATGTAATCAGGCGTTTTGAGGACCACAATGGAAGCTCTAATGGAGAATGAGAACTTCACTCCTTGCCAGTAACTCTCCAAGTCCTGTGCATATTTTTTACTGTTTTTTTCATTGGTGGGTTGTGGGGCTTGAACTCAGAGCCCGGGTGCTGTCCCTGAGCTCCTTCTTCTGCTCAAGGCTAGCACTCTACCACTTTGAGCCACAGCACCACTTCCAGTTTTTGAGTGGCTTATTGAAAAGAGATAAGAGTCTCATGGACCTCCCTTGGAGGTTATTAATTATAGTGTACCCCTTTTCTCTTGAAGCCTACCTCCAGGTTGCCTCTGAAAGCAACCGAGGCAGCACATCTTCCATGCTTACGTGTGAGAAGCTAAAGAAGAAAAGAACTAAAGTACACCAGAATCTTTGAAATAGCCCACCGAAATGCCCTGCACAAAATCAACTTGTCCCGCAAACCGGGGAGAGAAGAGAAGACATTCATTCATTTGCGGAGACTCGGAATGAATTTACATGTCTCTTCAACCACATTCGAAAACAATTACTTGCCACTGTCGGTGAAATGTTAACTGGACGATTTTCCTTATTGCAGACTATTTGAAGTTGTGTTCCAGCCTGGCAGCGGGGGTCCCCGAGCTCATTGTAAGCTTTCCATTAGCTGTGATATCAGAGCTGGTATGACCAATGGCAGCTGTTAATGCAACATATGCCTATCATTTGCTGTTGACAGGCATTAATAAAAACCTAATTTGAGGAAATTATGAAAAAACCTATTCATTACGCAATCTGGTTTGTGTTTTGGCATGTGGCAATCATTGGCTTGATAGCCGGGAAACCTTCATTTCCAGAACTTTATGGGCTACGTTTCAATTGCTCGCGCAGCCAGAGTCCCTCACCTCTGCCTCTCCTTTGATCTTCTGAGTGCCTCAAGACACACACAGGTTTATGATGCCGAGGGCTTCTGCCTGGGCAGTGTGGTGGGCCCGTATACCGGAATCTGGCACTGCCATCAGAAATAGGTGCTTGAGTATTACAAGAAACTTAATTCTGACCTGCCCATCAAGAGCGCTCACAAGGTGACGCCCGCACCCCTACCCCCACTTTTAACATTTTCCTTATGGCCTCTTTGGACTTTCTAGTGTTTCTCCTGCAGGAGAAGACCTCCCCCTCCCTCTCCCCACACCCAGTCTAGGAATAATAATATCTTGAGATGTCAGGCTTAATTTAATCTGGTTTTCCTCAGTACTATTAATATTCATCCTTGAGATGGAAGCTTGTATTTTATGGCTATCTTCGCTCGGTTTCAAGGCCTTGTGTGTGTTCACCTTTTGGAAAAAAAAAAAAAAAACGAGTTGAGGAAGTTTCTGTTGTTCTCACCCCTTGGAATATCTGCGGCA
This sequence comes from Dipodomys ordii, assembly GCF_000151885.1. Taxonomy (NCBI): domain Eukaryota; kingdom Metazoa; phylum Chordata; class Mammalia; order Rodentia; family Heteromyidae; genus Dipodomys; species Dipodomys ordii. Next base: position 6,111,360 of record NW_012267231.1, on the reverse strand, counting down.
GATTTGGGGATACAGCTGGAAAAGTCATCTGGGAATGGGGCTTGTACCTTAATGATTCTGATTTTTTTTTTGTCATTGCTCCATTTACTTTCTGTATGATGACATGCAGTAGCCCTTAAATTGCTTTGGGATGACTAATATAGCTTCAAAAAATTTCTAATACTCCTGCGTTTTGAAAGTACCCCAAATTTGCATATATTATTTTACATTTGTTTAAAACAAAGGCTTTTTGAGAGATCAGGGTACAAGCTTGGTGTGAGAACACTTATCCTAGCATGTGTGAAACCCCTGGTCCAACCCACAGAGCCACCAAAAAGAACAAGAAATAGAAAAGAAAACCATAAAGAGGAAGGAAATGCTGTCATTTTCAGGTAAAAGAGATGGAACTGGAGATTATATTATATCACATTGGCCAGTCTGAGAAAGACACACATTTGCAGGCTCTCTTTCATATGCAGACTCTAGATTTCAAAGAAAAATAGGAATAAAAGGACTTTAAAATGTAGGATATTTAGAGATGGAAATCAGTGGGAGGGGAGAAGGCAGAAGGAGGGGCTGAGAGGGGATACATAGGATTGAAGTACTTTGTATTCATGTACAAAAATAAAATATTTGAAAGCTGTTAAGATTGCCACAAAGGAGAATAAGGAAGAATGAAAGAAAGGATGAAGTCGATCTGCGGATCTTGTATGCATGTATGGAAATTCCACAGTGAAAGTTCTTTGTATAACTCACAGGTCTAATTAAAAAAAAATCAGAATGTAAAGAAAACCTTTTCTTGCACAGATTTGACATTCATTCCTATATTCCTCCCCCCAAAAAAACCCCTAATCCTTAAATTTGTTTTTCAGTTCTATTTTGCTTCTTTATTCTAGTGTATTGATCGACTGTGCTCCATAGTTATCATCCTGTTCTGAAATATTTCCAATTTTAGGATTTAGGCGAAGCTCCGAGGTATTTGTTGACTCTCAAAGGTTCAGTCCCTTTCTGGCATTTATGATTCCATAGGGGGTGAGGAATTTCATTTTCTTCCAATACTCCTGGCATAAATACCATGAAAAACACAGCTACCAATGACAGAAGGACACTTCAATAGAATCTGAATTGTTTATTTATACAAAGATCCACATTCCAGAAAGAGTCTTCATGAAGTTGGTCAAATGCATAAGAAGGAGTTAGACATTTTAACAAGAATGCAGTTTAAAGCATTGGAAATGGGAAGGAGCAGGACCTGAGTTTCAGGAGAAGCTTCTAGAACAGCTTTGGAAGAAAAGTTGCCTTTCTTCTTCAAGCACAGGAAGCTGCAGAGAACAGGCACTGGACCACTGCAGCCAGCTGAACTGTTTCTTGCAGTCATGATTGTAGACAGAAAGCACCGAAAGGAATGAGGGATCTGATGAGTGAGTTTCGCATCTCCTTTCTGCCTTCCAAATTCTGCATCAGGGCACCCCAGAGAGAACTAATTCATACCCAGAATGACAAAGACATCTGGAGGTCATAGCTTTTTGCTTTCCAATTTCTCCCAGTGGAATGGCAGATTTGAATAGGAAAGCATCAATGTAAGGTAGAAACATTCTATTAGGACTAGCAGAGTGGTTATGAAGTGGAAAGAAAGATTACAGGAGACATAAAAAAGAGCAGTCTTTGTTACACGGACAGATGGTTTATTTATTTTTTTTAATTTTTTCTGTTGGTCATGGGGCTTGAACTCAGGGCCTAGGCTCCGAGCTCTCTATCACTTGGAGCCACTTCCCTGGTTAATTGGAGATATGAGTCTCATGGACTTTCCTGCCGGGGCTGGCTTTGAACCACCACCTTCAGATCTCAGCTTCTTGAATAGCTAGGATTATAAGCGTGAGCCACCAGCGCCTGACTTAACAGATGGTTTATGATGGTGAGGAAGTTAAAGCTGGCATCAAGATTTTGACCAAGCAGGAACATAGATATGGCACTATCAATGAACAAGATAAGGGCTGGAGATGTGGCTTAGGGGTACAATGCAACTGCAAACCTCTGAGTTCAACCCTCAGGGCAGCCAGTAAAACAAAACAAATAAAAGAAAAAGGACCCATAATATGACACCGGAAACAACCAAATCAAGACAATAAGATATAGAAGCTAAAACAGTGATGTCTGCATGTGTTTAAAGAAATGTAAGTGGAAGTAATATTATTATTACTATTATTACTAATTATTTTGTGCTGGTCCCGGGGTTTGAACTCTGGGCTTGAGTCCTGTCCCTGGGAATTTTTGTTCAAGGCTAGTGCTCTACCATTTGAGCCACAGTTCTGCTTCTGGCTTTATTGCTAGTTCATTGGAGACAAGAGTCTCACAGGCGTTCCTGCCTCAAACCATGATCCTCAAATCTCAGCCTCTTGAGTAGTTAGGATTACACGGGTAAGCACCTAGTGCCTAGCTAGTTATATTAACTTTTGAGTTGAAGTCAACATGAAACTATGCAGAGGAAATCTAGGAAACATCGCAAGAAGTATACATAAAATTTTAAAAAATGTTCTGTAAAAATGGCCTCAAAGACTTAGAGCCTCTTGCATTCAGTTCACTTGACACCTCTACTTTCTCCAAGTTCCTTTCTCATTTGAGTCCTTCCTGTGCTGTTCCCATTCCTGAAAATTCTTAACTTTCTTTTTTTTCTTTTTAATGTAAACCAAATTGGTCAACGCTATGTTTTTCTTTCTCTTATCTAATTTGCTCGTAGAGAGAACTTTCTCTTTTAGCCGCAAGCATATCAATAAAACATTAATTAAAATATAAAGAAGTGGGGGAAGAGATTTTTAGAACGATGTATTATGCTAATATTCCCTGGTGATGGGAAAAGATGGTAGACAGGCTTTAAAACTGTATAAAAATCCTTGACACGTGTATTTATGCAGATAATAAGTTTGTTGTTGTTGTTGTTGTTTTGAGTTTCCATTATTTTCTAGGAACTGTGCTCGCTGCAAGGGTGTTCACTTTCTGTAGCTCATCTGCTAACACTGTCGCGTTGTCTAAAAGTGCCGGCAGAGTGAAGAGTGAATTATTCTCAAGGCCTGACTTCTAATCTCTCTTCGTGTTTTTGTATACCATCTGTGAAAAGTAAAGAATATACAGATATTTCTGAAAGAGAGAGAGAGAGAGAGAGAGATTGAGTGTGTGTGTAATGGAGAAATCTGAAATCAAGCTGCTAGAACAAGAGTCACAAGTGTTTACAAAGCTCTCAGGGCAGAAAATGAATGAATCAGTTCACCAACCAACAAACCCTAGCTGTGTTCCTACAGGTAAGAGGCCAGGATTGTTGGAAAGAGTCAGATTCCTCCTTTCCTGACCTTCTTCATCTCCCTGACAACCTGGAGAAATGGGACATGTCTATGGGAAGATGTCAGTGAATGTTTACAGGCTAAACTTTGGATTACAGCTATAATTCCCATGGCCACATGGATAGAGGAAAGGAAAAAAAAAACATCAACAATGGTCAACATGTCTCCAAGCTACTTTTCAGAAACAGATTGGCCCCCTGATTCACACCAGCAGTATCCAATGCCTTCTTGTCTGCCCCAGCCTTGACTGAAACCTGGATCAATATTCTGGGTGAATAGGCTGGACTGTATTTGTGTCTCAGAAAAATAGAGTGGCCATCCAGAGATCGTATGAAATCACTTATATTATTCTTTCTTGTAAATGACATACACTAACTAATCTCTGGGTCTTCATCTCTGCTTAGTGTGCTTACCCTGCATGCATAAGAGAAAACACGTAATTGAAATCTCTTACAAAGATTTTAACAATAAAAACCTACTAATTCTTTAACTATACACACATACACACACACACATATACACTTATTGTTAGTATTAAGGTGTTGTAAAGAAGAGTAGCCATTTCTTTTTTAGGAGACAGTGTAACCTTCAAGAGAGAAAAAATGGGGGGGCAAGGGGCAGTGGTGGAATTCAATAGCCCATTCATGTAGGAAAGGGAACACTAAGTCTACTCTTTGGATAAATTCATGCCAGATTTGGCCTGCAGCTCTCACCGAGAGGTTCCCAGATGAGAGCAAGGGCCTTTCGCCCTTGGTGAAGAAGCATGGAATAATGCCCCTTTGAATTAGTTTCAAAACAGTACCGGGACGCGGACAGGCAAGTTCTCATGCCCGCGTTTTCAGATGGACACGTCAGGACAGCCTGTCAGAGCACCACTCAAGGATGTGATTATTAATATACAAATTAAAAGCAATAAAGAAACCTGAACACACTAGCATCCAGTGACAAGCCTTCATGGCTGGACAGTGGAGTTGTTTTCTTTCATCAAACCAAATACTGAAAACTAAAGATAAAAGAATCTAATATTATCTACGAGGGGATTCTTTCCAAGACCTCTTCCACCCCCAGTGGGGAACTGAATAAAAGTATAGATTGTTCTGAATTGCACATACGTGTGTGTGTGTATAAACATGTATACATCTATACCTATATATGTATCCATGCATACATATACACAACAGAGGCATGAACTATCAGTGATAAGTTTGTTATAAGTTATCTTTAATAGATCTACTTAGTATCTATTGAGAGATCAACTTAATGAGTAGATTTGTGTCTCTCAGCTTTTAACTTCATAATTCAAGGCTATTAGTGAATTTACAGATCAAAGCTTAAGCCTTGATTTTAAAAGACTGATTAATCATTTGAAGGAAGTTACAATGTTGCTGTTGAAATAATTTCATGACTTTTCCTCTGATATTTTTCAACCTGCACCATTTGAAACTCTCCTCATTTGTCCGTGCTTGGCTTCATCTTCTGAGGACCATGGTCATGGTGCTAACTAAAACACCATTAGCTACTCTGAACATCACTGCCATTACCTATCTTGGGAATTAAATGAATCAAGTACAATGAAACTCATGTCTGAAAACTTCCGGAATTCTCCATAAATACTGGTTAATGTTGCTGCTTACATGGTTAGAACAGAAGACTAGAAGCTATGAGGGAGGTTTTATTTTATTTTAATTTCATTTTATGTTTTGTTTTTGTGCCAGCCTGGGGGCTTGAACTCTGGGCCTGGGTTCTGTCTTTGAGCTTTTGTGCTCAAGGCTAGCACTCTACCACTTAAGCCACAGCTCTACTTCTGGCTTTTGGCTAAGTTAATTGGAGATAAGAGTCTCGAGGACTTTCCTGCCCTGGTGTTGGCTCTCAAACTGTGATCCTCAGATCTCAGCATCCTGTGAAGTTAGGATTACCCAGGCCCTGGGTTTATTAGGAGTTTTGATTGTGATAAATCAGTCCACATACGCACCCCATTTGCTGAATCAGGACAAATGCATGTGTGTTTGGTAGTGCTTTAAATAGCTGAGCAACTGTGTGTGGAAATAAACAGCTGACTAGCCAGTGATTCAAATCTTGAAATAATGACAATGCCCATTCAATGAATGAGATCAGAGAATAGATTATCATTAGTGCTAAAACTCTGAAATATTGATGCTACAAATGGAGAGGAAGATGTCTACTGGAACTGACCAGCACATAGCTGAATTGTGCCCTGAAGTTGTCACTTCCGGTTCTTAAAGACTACCGTCCAACGTTTTGAGGGTAAGGATTGATGTCTGCCACAAGTAGGATCTTACCAGCACCAGAACATGCTGTGAAATTTCTCCCGAGGAATGAGATTTTCTTCCCCTCGCTTGTTACTGAAAAGAGGACTCTTACATTTTTTGCCTAAATTATGGCTCTCCAAGAAAAATGGGAAGGATGTGTTCTCAGTCTTTTGTGAAGCCTCAGCCTGTCCAAGTGGCAGACTCCTAACCAAGGAGATAAGCGAAGCGATGTAAGTAACTCCTACAAGGATTTCAGCTCACAGACTATGGGGACATTGCATTCTTCTTCATCTCTTTTCTGCTTTTCTGGTTACCAAGAATCTTCATGGATAAAAATAGACCAGCCATGCTGGGTACTAGTGGCTCATGCCTATAATCCTAGCTTCTCAGGAGGCTGGTCTGAGGATTACAATTTAAAAGCAGTCCAGGAAGGAAAGTCTATGACTTTTATTTCCAATTCACCATCAAAGCAGCCAGAAGTGGAGATGAGACTGAAATGGTAGAATGCCAGCCTTGAGCGAAAAACTTAAAGGACAATATCTAGGCCATGAGTTCATACCCTAATACTGGCACACAGACAGACAGACAGACAGACAGACAGACAGACAGACACACACACACACACACACACACACACACACACACAAATAAAACAGCAATCTTGGACAGTGAGGTGATTTTTAGAAAGGAATTAATTATATATGAGAAAGCAAAAAGCTAAAAAAGGGCATGAACTATTTCTGAGCTCTGTGTAAGAAGACCATGATACCCTTGATTTGCCTAAGTTGGAAAAGAACAATTTTTACTTTTAAAATCACTGTTATTTGGAGTTACGGCTATACACATTAAAACCCTGTCTTAATTTATCTATCTATCTATCTATCTATCTATCTATCTATCTATCTATCTATCTATCTATCTATCTATGTATCTTTAAATTTATCTTTCAATTATTTTTAAGTAGTCATACAAACGGCTTTAATTCAACATGCTAACTGAGGAGTACATGCATCTGGAAGACCATCACCTCTCCCAACATTCTCCTGCATCTCTCCCCACTCCACACAATCCCCTCAAGACACCCGCTTCTATTTGTACATAGATACGTTGAGTATCAGAGCTGTGTTCCCTTACCATTCCTCCCTCCGCTCCTTAGACAAAACATGGTTCCGCCTTTTGGTATCCTTTTTTTGTGAAGCCATCCCTTACCACCGTGGGAGTCTACCCCTGAGCACATCATATTTTAGTTGGTTTGATTGGGTAGCCATGCATATGGGCTTGCATATGCTTTCATACATATTTGTATTTTAACTCTAGGCTCCGCATATGACAGAAAATGTGTGCCCCCTGGCTTCCTCAGCCTGACTTTCCTCAGTATGGAAGGAAGCATGGAGATTCAAAATAATAATAATACGAATGACAACCAAAAAAATTAAAAGCCCTAAAAAAAGAGAACTGCCCTATGATCCACTAATACCATTCTTGGGCATTTATCTACAAATTACAAGTTAGGATAAGGTAAATTGCACACCCATGCTCATTGTGGCACTATTCACTATTGTCAGGTTATGGAAACAATCCAGTTACTCAACAATGGATGAATGGATCAAGAAATGTGATATATATATATATATATATATATATATATATATTTTGCTCTCTGTATCTTCACATATATATTTGGACTCATTGCTATACACATTAAAACCCCATCTTTAAAAATATTTAATATATATGTATATAATATATGTCATACATATGTATGTGTGTGTGTGTGTGTGTATATATATATATATATATATATGTCAGCCTCTTTGGAAGAGTTTGATACTTTGTTCCAAACTAGACACCCTTATAGGCATGAATGAATGAATAAACTCAGGTACAACCAGAAAATGAAATAGGATTCATACCTGACTCTGCACCATCTCCATAAAGAAATGAGCAATCAAGCCATGAAGAGCCAGGGGAAGAAATTTAAACGCACATTACTCACTGAAACAATCTGAAAGACTAAATGCCGATGATGATGACAATTAGATTGCATTCTCCAATGGGCAGCCCTCTGGAGATGGTGGAAAGATCAGGAGTTTGCCAGTGTGTGGGGAAAGGGAAGGGTAAGCGGGTCGCAGAGGGGTTTTTAGAGCAGCAACAAGCTCTCCTGGGCTACATAATGGTGGACATGTGTCACCGTGTCTCTGTCAGAATCCATGGAATGAATCACGCCAAGAGTGAACTGTCCCGGATGTCCATTGGACGTCTGGTCTGTGGGTGACTGCGAGGTGTTTATATGGGTTCATCAATTTGAAGAGATTTATCATCCTGCTGGAGGCTTGGTAACAAGGTTGGGCTTGAGTAGGGTAGAAAAAAACCTGGATATCTGTAAATGCCTTTCCATTTTGCTGCAAACCTGTATGTACTCTTAAAAAAATGTGTATTTCTTGCCACAAGCTAAAAAATGCATATGCAAAAAATGGTGTTACTGAGACATGTGTGTCTAATGAAAATATTGTTTGACAAAGCCTAAAAGGAAGACTTTGAAATAAAATGAAGAGAGAGCTAGAGAAAAAAAAAAGTCAGGCACTGGTGGCTAACATTTACCATCCTGCCTACCTAGGAAGCTGAGATCTGAGAATTGGCATTCAAAGCCAGCCCAAGCAGGAAATCACCAATAACTCTCATCACCAATAAACTACCAAAGAACCTGGAGTGCACTATCTTTGCAGAACAGATTAGGGATATAGACCAGACCTTTAGTTCAAGCCCCAGGATCAGAAAGAAGAAGGAGGAAGAGGAGGAGGAAGAGGGGGAGGAGGAGGAGGAAGAGGAAGAGGAGGAGGAAGAGGGAGAGGAGAAGAATTGGAAGAATCAATCTCTTCACTAGGTGTGATTCTGGGTATTTTTTTTTATTTGGTCAACATTATTGTCTAGCTAAGATAAACAGTAAGATGCAAGAGAAAACAAAAACAAAATAAAGAAACACATGCACACACGTGCGTGCACGCGTGCACACACACACAGACCAAACAGAAGAAGAGAGAAAGGAAAAAGAGAGAAAGTCAGTTAAGTGGAATTTAAGTTGTCAGACCGCAATGTAGAACTCCATTACCATATCTTTTCTCCCTCCCTCCCTCTCTCTCTCTCTCTCTCTCTCTTTCTCTCTCCCTCTCTCCCTCTCCTTTTTTTTAATAGTATTCTCTGAAAAACACTAGATGTAATAAAGTCAATTTAAAATTTGTTCTACCAATCTTTTGCATCTGTAATTTTCCCATTAAACGTAAATGCCCATGAGGCAAGCTATTTGCATTACATTGCATTTGCAGTCTTTAAAACAAACTATAAATCTCCTCCTTGTTTCATGTGATTGATGCTGTGTGTATAAATACCGCCATAAACCTCAAAGGGGGCTAACAGTGACAGTAAATTAAAGTTTTCAAGTCTGGCAGTATCTCAGCATTCTAGCCCTTGATCTTAAGCAGTGTTGTTAACCCTCGCCTTATTGCCCTTCTGAACTTTTTCTTTTTTTCCCCCCTCTTCTTTCCCCGCTCTGCCCGTTCCCCCCCCCCCACCCCCACCTTCTGATTTCCTTGGGAAACACCTTCCTGGCTCTACAAGTCATACTAGAGCCACACTAGGTAGTTAATTAAATGAGTCATGGCCTGGTTGTTGCACAGCTGAAGTCTCTCTTTGACTTGCAGACTTGCAGTATTTAAGATCAAGAATAGTGGTGGTGGGGGGGGGGGAGCCCTTCCGTCTGTAAATAATGTGCAGCCCCGGAGATACTGAGGAACAACTGGGAGTCGCCCCCCCCCCCCACCCCGTCACCTTGCTGCTGCCCTGGCCTTTGTTTCTGCTTGGAGGCCTGCCCATCCCTAGAGAAGGGATGCAGGAGAAACAGGAGAAAAGATGGCTAGCCAAACTTTTCAATTTCCACTTACTAAATAACTTCCCTACCGTCATTATTTTACCCTCCATTAACGCCGCGCTTTGAGTGTAATTACTTTTCATTAAAATCTAGAGTCAGACACAGAGAACCCTTTACTTAGAGAAGAGGGGTGACTTGAGACCCGGAGGCAAATGCCACTCTGGCACTACAGTCAACCTTGTGCTCTAGGTCATTAATTGGTGGATACAACCAGTACATTTCTTCCTTGCTTTGTCCTACTACTGTGGGGTTAGATCTGGAGTAAACTTCAGGTAGAGAACCACGGCCATACCATGATCGTAAACTCATTGAGTATTTACTTCCCACCTCTCTGGGATGTGTTTTTTTTTCCTGACCAACTTTATGTGAGTATACCCCTAAATTGTGCAGAGGTTAATTGAGTCCTGACTTACTCAGTATGACCACCAGTGCCTCACCTATTTTTTTTTTGGCGGGGGGAGGGGTATTATCTCCCCAAAATAAAACAAAAATGATTGTAAATCCCATGTCAGTTTTTTTTCCCAGCTGTGTGTTTCATATTTTACTTCAAAATAGGAATGTAAATTAAGGAAAGTTCATAGCTCATATATGCAAAATTCTTGGGGGAAATGGAAAATCCTTGAAGGATGGATAAATTATCTCTCCAGAAGGGAAAGGAAAGACACAGAGGAAAAGCAATTGGGAAGCGTGGGGAGGGGGAGGGAAGAAAGAGGAAGAGAGATGAAAGCAAGGAGAGAATGAAGCTAATTAATTAATTTAGGCTATTAATCTAGAAGAGATGTCCTTTGACAATCTCAGAATCAGTGGTATTCCCCCAAGTGAATATTGACAGAGATGTCGAAATATGTTTGCAAAAGAACACTCGCATGGCTTCTTATTTCTCCTAGGATCTTTTTTTTTTTTTTAATAATCTAGGTAGAAGAAATCAGTGACTATGGACACAAGAACCCAAACCTACCCAAGACAAATTTCTCAAGATTTCCTTTATCTTCTTCTTCAGAATGACAGTGCTGCAAGGCTGCTCTCTCTGATGCTCAGGTGTCTTCTTCTATGACACCAAAGTCTCCGGGGGTAGACATGTCCTGTAAGTTCTCCTTATTGCGCTTCTACTTGCATAAGGAAGAGTCTTTCCTTTCTCCATAGTAACACAATGGAAAACTCGTACAAAATGTATTCATCTCTGCGCAGAATCTCTTGAACATACCTGAAGCCGAGTATTTCTTGAACTCTCCTTATATGCCTGCCATCTGATTCGGGGATCTCACGATCTATCGATGATGAGAATTCCACAGGCTGACTCATTTTTCTTTGCCAATACAATGGGGGAAATCATGTCTGAAGAAATTTCTCCAGGGTGGAGTTTTGGCTTAACTGGTAGAGCACCTATCTGGCAAGTGCAAAGCCCGAGTTTAAACTTCATTATTGCACCCCCTAACATACAAGGAAAAGAAACGACGTCAAGGTCTTATCACCCAGATAAGTGGCAGTATTTCCTGAATTTAATTTTCTTCCCTGTAAAATTCCTAATGGAAAGCCAGGCTCTGGTGTCTTGGGCCTGTCATCTTAGTTACTCAGGAGGCTAGGATCTGAGGATCACCGTTTGACACCAGCCCAGGCAGGAAAGTCCATGAGGCTCTTATCTCCAATGAACCACCTGAACACTGGAAGTGGGGCTGTGGCTCCAAGTTGGTAGAGCAATAGCCTTGAGCAAAATAGCTCAGGGATAGTGCCCAGATCCTGAGTTCAAGCCTCATGACAAAAAAAGAAAAGAAACAAAAATTTTTCAGAAACATAAAATGTGAAGTCCTTAAGGTATATCTGAGAAAATAGGATCCTATAAAGATCCAGTCAGTCTACTTTTAAAGTGGTTTATACAAGAGTCAGAAGAAGTTTGGTATGAAGTGCTGGCTATTTTGTCATTCTTCTATGTTAGGTTGGAGGGAAATGGAGGAAGTAAGAAATCCAAACTGTGTCTGTGCATGGTTACACATATGAATGTTTCTGCTTGTGTATGTGTGTGTGTGTGCGCGCGCGCATTGAATCTAAGCATGTATCAAGCAGAATAGAAATAGGAAGGGAGGCTAAAGGGAAAAGGGCATGTTTTGGAATTCATGGAATCTGGTAGAATGATTAAAAACAGGCAAGCACACAAAGGTTATTTTTTAAGATCAGATGACAGCCCTTAACAAAAATAAGCATTACCTGCTCCATCCCTAACTCTCCCTAATTTAAAAGCCCTCAACCCATCTGTCATGCCAAGACTCTTTTCAAGAACCCTTCCTCCCCTTTATTCTTAACTCATAAACATAACCATCCCATTTCGAGTACCATTTTCTTGAAGTAATATTTTAGACTAGTGGACGCGCTAAATTTGATCCCCATGTCTGTGTTCTGAGGAGACACCCTTTCAGAGATATGTATCTACTTGATGGGAGGATTTTTTTTTTTGTCTTAAACCACAGCAAGCACTACTGATGGCAGGCTTCGAGTCTGTATTTAAGTGCTTGTACTGTTACATAGCACTAATGGCAATGGGATGTGGTGGGAGGGAGAAATAGGAGCACTGTCCCTTTGGGAAGATTTGTCCACATTCAGGCCCGAGGCCTCCGCTTGCTTCACAGACTGTGAAGCTCTTCAGGGGGCTACAGACACACAACGGGGTATGTGTGTGTGTGTGTGTGTGTGTGTGTGTGTGTGTGTGTGTGTGTGAATCTTGGAGGAGTCGCTGGTGATCTTTAACGCTGATGTTTGACCACTGGAATTCAGGATCTATGTCCGTCCAATTCACTAGTGTCCCCTTGAGGATGACTTTTTACAAGAATTAGCTGATTGTCAGGGATTCATTGAAGAACTAGGGAGTATGCTGTAAGAAAAAGAAGCAAATACTTCTGCCTAGCTATGAGGAGAGGCAAGAAGCATCGTAGTCAATGCTCATGGTGCTCTGATATGTGGGACCCCGTACTCAGCCCCCAAACAGACTGGAAACCTAATCTCTCCTCTTCAACCACCCCATTAATGCAGAAACAGTTTAGATCTAAAATCCTGCAGGGGAATCTGTAGGTTCCAAGCAAAATAAGCCCCCTTTGCCCAACTCAACCTGACAAAGGCGCTGTTTGGTTTTTATAGTCAACGAACCCTTAATTCTGGAGTAAGCTTGTCATTGTAAAGAGAATGAAAATTATAACTCTTGCACGATCTTTAGCGTACAACTTTCTGTAGACTGTGGTGTACCGAATTTCAAATACTATTCTTCTATTGTCCCATATCCCCAGGTCTTGGATAAAAATGAAATGTGCTTTTCATAAGAAGTTCCCAGGGAGTGGTAATAAGGAAAAGCACTTAATCATTGTCAGTTGGCTAAAGCTGTGGGGACAGGCTCAAGCTACCATCTTATTCTTTTATAAGGCCATGAATTAAAAAAAAATTAAATAAAAAATCCTTTTCAATCTGGCATCAGATCTAGTTGGATAAGGAAATAGAGTTGTATGTATGGTCGTTAATGGTAATTTTCAATGGTTAAATTAGGATTAATGAATGATGAGTCACCTGAGGTATGATAAAAAAATTCTAGTCAACACCATATATATATATATATAGATAGATAGATAGATATAGATATAAAAGCATATAACTCAAAGCATAAGATTTGGAAACTTATCTAAATACCCATCTGACATCACTGCTCTTCTCTTCTGTCAAAAAAAAAAGAAGAGTAAGAGAGAAAATGCATATTTTTCCCATTAAATTTATGAAAATCTGGCAACAGAGTGTCTTCGCATTTTCAAGATCTATATTTTTGGAGCTGTCAAAAAATTTAAAAAACCCTGGAATTGTTTAAAGTATGTTTTTGACCACTAAAAAAGGTCAGGAGAAAAATAGAATTGTATATTTTTACATTTATTATACCTTACAATTTATTTCTTGTGTGTGGGTGGGGGGGGAGTGAAGTAATTTTCTTCTTGAGGAATTATATCCTGCTACATGCAATTAAATCATATTATCCACACACAACAAATATTTCCCAAAGAGGTCAAATGCTTTTTCACACTGACACACTTTTCACCTGCAGCAAATGATGGAAAGATCTTCCAGAATTCTGATAGCATGGAGGTAAAATGTAAACCTCCCAAGCAGATGCGCTTTGGGTGAGAAAATCTCCAGCCAAGATTTCTTTTCTTTTTACCTACCAGGAAATCTTTACCATGGGATAGCATCCTGTGCTATCCTAAAATGTTGGGAACAAAATTTCATTCATTCTGATTCACAGCCAAAGGCATTTTCTTTTAAATTCTTAAGTTCCTGATAAACAAGTGCCACTGACTACATTTGGTGGAAAAAAAATCAATGGCACTAGGAAAGTCCAACATTAAAAAAAAAATCCAATATTAAAAAAAAAAAGCTTAAAATAATAGTTGTTTAGAAAGACCTCAATGGATCTCAGGGCTCCAGAACTTTCTCTTGGGTTGTGAACAATCAAAGATTTATTTGAGCTCTCTGCTCACTGGGAAATGAAGACCCAGAAGCTCATTATCATGTCTATTAAAAAGCAGAAACTGGGGTACATCTAAGAAAAGATGTATTACTTTTCAAACCACTCTGCAAACTGCAGGCCAAGTGGGACTTGAACTATATAAAAATACTCTCAGCCATGGGGGAGGGGTGGAGAGGAGGTGGGAGTGGAATGGTTGTCCCAAACAGCAGGGAAATACCCAGCCACCACTTCCACGGCTTGTTATGGCTTTAGAGAGGTGGCTCTACCAGTTTTTCTTGACATAGGATTTAAAAAAAAATAGTCTGACATTTGGTTTGATCTGGGGACAAGGTGTGGCTCAAAGAATTTGGGGACCATACATAGGGTGGGGGGTAATGGCGGGGGCGGGGGGGGGGGGGAGATCAGATAAACAATGACCAGTTAAATTCCAGTTAACCTCAGTTATAAACCCTTCACCTTTGTTAATTGGATTAATTGGTCAGCAGACAAGATAGTCATAAAATGTATGAGAGCCTACTTTGTGCCACAGGCATACAAGATAAAAATCACGATTGTGGTAGGGCTCATTTTTTTTTGAGTGGGTCTATAACCAGCATCTGCAAAGGTGCAACAAAGTTGAGCTGCCCTACGAAGTTGGAAGAGCCATTCATTACAGACATTCTCTTTACAGCTCCCCCCACCCACAATCTAAATATGCCCACTAAGCAAATTCTCAATTAAAGAGCTTTCCAAACTCAAGGTTTAATGAAACATTAATTAAAGTCAATGGAAAAGTCATGTTAAGGATAAAAAAAAAATTAAAGGTACTCAAAGGTCTTCCTTATTTCCCTTCTGACTAATCTAAGCAAATTATTGACTCACGCACGGTTTTCAGTGTTTAAATGTGTTTTAGGTAGAGAAAGACACAACGCTGGAAAACCTGTTGTACTTACACAGCAAGTCCTACCAGCCAGCAACAGATGCTCCTGGCCTTCCCAGATAATACCACAGTGTTTGGAAGTGTTCAAAAGACTGAGGGGAAAAATGTGACAAAAATATAATTTACAAAATTTTAACGGCTAGGGAATACGTGAGCAGGGCCAGTTTGAGAAACAAATGGCATGTCTATACCCACCATGCTTCATTCTCTATGGTAAGAAAAAATGTTTCAAGATGACCTGAGACACAATGAAGACAAAATCTGTTCCCCTGGAAAATATGCTAAGAAATCTGCAAAAGTCTCATGATTTAGTATGGGATAAAGAGCAAATAACGTCTGTATTGTCAGTGTCCTGTGTGAATAGATACAAGGGGACACATGCTTCCATTTGCAAATAAAATACTTTACCATTTTCTACTTCTCTTCCACCAAGGGAGACACTGGAAGGTGGAAATCTAGGTTGTAGTTAGCAAGTCAACTTAAAAACAGAATAATAGTACTAAGACGATTATTGGCAGACTTTTGCTAGCAAAACAATTCACAGGAAAAGAGATTGTTAAAATGATCAGATTGTGAGGCTAATTATAAAAGACTGGTGTGCGTGCGTGTGTGTGTGTGTGTGTGTGTGTGTGTGTGTGTGCGTGTGCGTGCGTGCGCGTGGCACATGAGATCTACCTACAACCAGACAGTGAATACCCTCATTTTATCACCCCAAACCAGACCCCTATCACCTGTTGACAGTAGGAAAGACACAAAGCCAACTGTTAGGATGAGGGCCGAGTAATGCATGTTGACAATAAATTATCAAAACAATAATCATGTTTAGCCAATCCCTTTGTGTAAAACTGTTATTATGATTCCAGTGCCAGCTGTCTGAAACTTTAATTTAAGTGCTTGCTGGAGGCGAGACATTTGGAATGCTAGTTTAGAATGCTTTATAGCTCAAGCAATATGTTTTACTAACCTCAGATATGGTGATGCTGCTTTAAATGGCGGCTGTCATGTGTACACAGAAGACTCCGGGGTGGGTTTTGCTCTCCCTCGGAACATGCTGCAGAACATCGGCATGTCGGGTGTTTCTGAGCTATCTGGTCTGGGGCGGTGGCTATGGGCCCTGCAGGTGGAATGTTCTGGAAAGAGCATGGAGCTCTTTAGAACGAGGAGATGAGACAGACTCATTCCTCATTAGCTAGAACAAACTATTCTCTTTATACCAAGAATCCCAGATCAGGCCAAGCTAGAGTCAGTCAAGTTATCAAACTTATCCTGTCAGGCTGTCTTAATACATTCCGTGAGAATAAGGATTAAATTCTACTTTAGGTATATAGAAAGTTCCAGTACATATCCTAGCTCTAAGAAGTTTTCTGAATTTTCTTTCCACGTATAAATGATGACAAGGACAGTGTACGGTTGACTGTACTTCGTTGCTTTGTGTTGGGGTACTGCTAAGACAGTATGATGGTGGAGATGTTGGTGAGATTAGGATGTACAGAGCCCCTTACATCCATGATCACATGATCAAAACTGCGTCTGGCTACGATCGATTTTACTCTTACAGTTGAGAAGTCACAAGATGAAAGAGGTTTCTATGATCAACTAGGTCAACGCTCTCCTGAGATCCCCACTCCAGTGCATTTTACAGCTTTCTGCATTTCCCTTTCTATTCACTGAAGCATCAAACAAAAATTTAACTATTCTTTGACAAACTTAGTTTTTCGTCTCCAAACGAAAGGACAATCAACCAATGTATGTTCTTTTTTAATTTTTTTTGAGCTTTAGAAAAATATTGTAAAGGTGATATACAGAGGGGTGACAGTTACATAAGTCAGGTAATGAGTACATTTCTTTTGGAGCAGTATCCCTGAGTAGGTTGCAAGGAAAAAAAAATGTTATTGCAACTGGAAAATCAAATATCTCACTATTGTTCTGGGATCATGGTAGATTGTTAACAAATCTTGGGCTTGGTATAACATCTAAAACAATAAATGACATTATAGGTTTGTTTGTCATCCAACCCCACCCCCCCAAGTCTAGAAATCTATTTAAAAACCTACCCAAAACCTTCTACTAACTAGATGCCCGTGGCTCACACCTGTAAATCCCAGCTATTTAGGAAGCTGAGAGCTGAGGATTGTGGTTTGAAGCCAGCCTGGGCAGGAAAATCCGTGAGACTCTCATTTCTAATTAAATCACAGAAAAAGCTGGAAGTGATACTGTGGCTCAAGTGGCAGAGCTCTAGCTGTGAGCAAAAGGAGTTCAGGGACCACTCACAGGCCCAGAATTCAAGCCTTAGGATGGTCCCAACAAACAAACAAGCAACCTACTAAAAAACCCTGAAAATCTACTCGTGAGAACTTAGGAGGAAAACCTCTACTAAGTAAATACTTCTTTGCCAATCGTCTTTGTCAAGCTGGGCCTGATAATGGTGTAAATTTTCCCATAAATTATCTCAATATAAGCTGCATATATGTGTATTGGTCATATATCTGGCCAGATCTATTTCTGGAAAAAAAATATGTCTAAGCCAAACACCTCTTCCCCTGCACAGTGTGTGGCACAGATCTCTGTAGCTATCAGTTGCATGAATCAATTCAGTGTGCATTATTTTATTGCAACTATGAAGGCTTACCTCTTGAAGGAGTTTTAGAGGAAATGTTACATAAAGCAATAATTCCTCCAAGTACTGGCTTTTATACCTCCAGTGCTTCTGTATGAATTTATAGCAGGCCGAATCTGAAATTACTATGCTGAGAAACAAACGCACTACTTAATTGGCTTCTGCAACGCAGAGACTTTTCAATTAATTTGCTTATTTACTTATTTTATTTTATTTATTTATTTCTTTTTACAGAGGCCTGGATGCCATTTGTACACTTAGGTGTGATATTTACAACTTTAGTCATTCTGTGGAAATGTTTTCATTCATTCATTTATTTATTTTAAGGAACTAGACAGAAGAGACACCTGCAAAAGCCCTTTTGAGCATTCATGCTGGGTGTGGAATACGGGAGTTGAGTTGGAGAGGTGTGGGTCAATTGACCTCCAAATCACTGGATATTTGGTTATGAGGTCAGGCTAAGGAGTGACAAGTTTTGCATCTTTAAAGTTTAGCGCGATGATGGTCAACTGGATGAGTCAACTGTCCATCAAACCAGTGGTCTGGTCTCTCCCAGTGAAACGGATCCGTCATCTGGCCATTATAGAACGAGCATTGGTATACTGTGGTATTCTGGAGATGACACTTTGAGAGAAAGCAGACGTAGCTTTATGTTTGGTCGTTGACTTTCATGCAATAACTAATGTTTGTGACTTAAAAAATGTGACTTTTCATTTCTCATCAGGCAATACCATTGTATTTTCATTTCTTCAAATAGTTATGCATTTCCCAAGACAATAATCAGGATTTTTTGCATTAGGGTAAAAAGAATCCTTGGACATGTCTTCAAATATAATCATCTAACTTTTAAAATTTTAAGTGACACAAGTAACGGAGGTGGTGATGACTCATGCCTCCTACTCAGGAGTCTTGAGATCTAAAGCTAAAGCCATGGGACTATTGTCTCCAATTAACCAGCAAAAGCTGGAAGTGGAGGTGTTGTTCAAGTGGTAGAGAGCCATCCTTGAATGTAAAAGGCAAGTAAGAGTTCAAGATTGTGAGGTTAAGCAGCAGGGTCAGTACATGCACATGAAAAAAGTAAAAAAGCAAAGCAAAGCAAAAGAAAACAAAACACACACACACACACACACACAAAATACTTAATACAAAACCAAGTGACCCAAGTATCTGGCTCACATTTTTCCTATCCATCAATGCTGGCTTAGGTCTTCATGCTGGTATTCTGATGACTGAATCACCCTTAAACCGTGATCATTGGAATCCACATTGTCTTGCTTTCTCTTCCTTTACTGTTCCTCATGTTTCTACTTTAGAGTAAAGGACTGTGTCTGTGGGGTCTTTGCTCCCTGGCTTTGCAGATCTAGGCCCTGGTCCATGGCCTAGCCTGATACAAACCCTCAGGAAGCACACATTGCTCCAGAGGAATCATATAATTCAGTTATTGTAAGGAAACAGAATCAAGGCCCCACGGACTGGTTTATCATGTGGATTTCCAGTGACTCTCGGTCAGGTTGTGTTCATTTGTTTTGTGGTGGGGGGTGGAGGGGTGGCTTTCTGAATGCCACTGTCAGCTGTCCTGAGTGAATTCTGACAGAGTGCTTTGAGATGTCAAGAGGAAGATGATTCATCTTCAATATAAGGGATTTCATCTGCGTTTCACCTGGGGTGGCCTCACAATTCAGGGCTAAGAAAGTTCTTCCACTGGAAGAGGTTCCAAACGGTATCGAATTTAATTAGCCTTGACTAGGCTTCCAAACTTTTGGACACAATGTGGGATGGTAAGTAGAGGGAAGTTTACTGGAGCAAAGGAAATAATAAGACACAATATGAAATAAATGCATGGGTTATGAATAAAGCCTTCTTCCATTTGATGCTTTTCATGTACAAGTATACTACAGAAATAAAGTTCTTGTCTTCTCTCCCCTTCCTTCCTTCCTTCCTTCCTTCCTTCCTTCCTTCCTTCCTTCCTTCCTTCCTTCCTTCCTTCCTTCCTTCCTTCCTTCCTTCCTACCTTCCTTCCTTCTTTCTTTCCCCTTCCTTCCTTCCCTCTCTCTTTCAAAACAGCCTTTAATGAGGAATATACATACAGTATCTCAGAAGGGAAAAGGGTTATTTTTAAATAAAAAAGTTATGGTCTCTACTATATTCTAGAATCAAATGGAGTTCGAGTAGATTTTTCATGCTTCTCCTTATGCTCATATAATGTGGGAATGGGTCGCTAATACCTCTCAGAGTCAGGACTTACATTCCTCGAACAGAGGTCAGAACCTCCAAGAAGACTTTCAATTCTTAGATTGATTTATATCATTTCTTTATTCATTTTCCCCCTTTTGTTTATTCTTTTCTTCCTTGACCCAAGAAGAGGCCTCAAACTAGCAAAAGCCTCAAGGCCATTTGAAACTCTGGGTGAATTAACACTGACCCACATTAGCAAGTTGAGAACCTTACCTCTTTCTATGTTGCTGTGCAAAAAAAAATTATAAAATAAGAAATAAAGAGGTTTTTCAGCCATGCGATTTGTCTCGTCTTGCAATGTAGATTAAATGGTTAGAACTTTGCTGGACTCCAATCTACTTGACATCTGTCAAAAGACTACGGTCATCTTTCTTCCATTAGCAGGAATCTCCATTTCACCAATTCTGTGTGTGTCCACATTCATGTGAGGCACGATTGTCTACGTCTTGTCAATCATTCTGACTAATGGGATCAACAAGTGAAGAAACGGGGCATCTTTCTTTTCCTGGAGCTGTAAATAGAAAACGCTGCTTCTTTTCAGGGACAGAAGAGCAAAAGGTAAAAGGGATAGATGGTGCTCAGTCATCAAATGTTCCCTTTTAAAAGTCTCCCAACTCAGGAGTTCCCTATGATGGCAAGCACAAAGACAGAGGATTACTTTGTCACTAAAGTGTTGCAGGGACTAAAAGTCTCCATTTGTGGACATGATCTATCTCACCCTACATGGCTATGATAGACATCGAAAACTCTTGCATGTGAGAAATGAGACTAGAAACTGAATACATATAATTTGCCTCTGAGAAATGATGGGTAGGTTTTTTTTTTTTTTTTTTTTTTGGCCACAAGTAGAATTGAAAACTAGTGTCTAATTGGTGATCTATTTGGCTCATTCTTAGCCTCCGCCACTAGGCTGAGGCGCAGACTTACAATGTATCTCTGGAAATCTACAAATGGCACACCTCCAGTGGCCCTCAGAATGTGGAGATGCACAGATGGAAGTGCAGTTTCTAAACGCACACACCCATTCCAGTTCTTTCAGGAAGGATCCCAGATCCTCCTGGAATGATCATGAGTTGTCTCTTCCTGTACCTGAGCAAACCATCTCAACTTTTGACATAGGAGATGGAACTCAAAAGTTTGCGTAAGTCTTCCTCAAATGAAGTTGTGAATCTGCTAATCTGGTGGAATGGTTGGGAGAAGAAAACAACAACAACAACAAACCAATGGCATATGATGAAGGGTGTGGTTAGAAGACAAAAACCACACTCTCAGGATGCACTTGGAGACAAAAAGCCATTCTTTAACCACTCATTCCCTGTGGGTATTCCTAACCAAGAAACCTTCCCCTCCACTAAATCATGGTCACACTCTTTATGAATGCTCCATGCTTTTAAGAAAAATAATATAGAAGTTAAGTGGCTGGTGAACCCTTATACAAGTAGTTCCAGTGAGTTACTGGACAACTCAAGCAAGATCTGTTTTTTTTTTAAATTATTATTATTGGTTTGATTTGTTTACAGTTGTATTTGCACAGTCGTTTTGTGGAAGCAGTAGTAAGAAACACATAAAAAACAGCTTGGTGTAAGCCAAAATAACAAATGCCTAGGAAATATTTTCCCCCCAATAGTGTAGGAGTTATACATTGCTAGAAATCTGGTATATATTATTAAATACTCATTACTTACTGCACATGTGCATTATCCTATACACACATTTGTACCACATATATGATGCATACAATATATACATAATCTATACATAATTACAATGTGTGTGTAGGAAATGTATCATTTAAGGGAAATACAGGTTATATATTCAATAAAAAACAAACTAAGCAGGCCTGGGCTGCGAATGTGGGTTAGTGGTAGCATGCTTGCCTAGCAAGCATAAAACCCTGGGTTCCATTCCTCAGTATCACATACACAGGAAAAGCCAGAAATGGTGTTATGGCTCAAGTATTAGAGTGTTAGCCTTCAGCAAAAGAAGCTTGGGGACTGTGCCCAGGCCCTGAGTTCAAGCACCAGAGCTAGCAAAATAATAATAATAATAATAAAATGATAAAAGCAGTCCTAATTCAGTGTACTTGAGATAATATCATGTTTCCGACTTTGAGCACAGGTTTGGGGGGGTGGTGGTAGATGACTGTGATTATCGTTGAAAGTCAGGATTCTTCTTCCTCAGTACCCCTCTGTGTAAATGCACGCTCACTGGATTTTCAAGCTCTTCTGCTCCTTTTGTGCAATTGGATCTGTTAAATGCCAAATCATGGAGTCAAAACCTTTCTCCCCGCTCTGAAGTCTGTGCCCCAAGCTCTGTCTCAGAGGCAAAGCAGAAATAAACACCTTTGCACCAACACTTCACTCCCGTGGTAAAATCCCAGGCCCATCTTCTCTCCCACGGCACAGCAGATTCTGAAAACATTTCCCTTTCTGAATTTTCTGCTTTTCCTCATTCTGTGTGTTTTTTTTCCTCTCCCAGAATCTGTTTGCAAAACATTTTATGGAATTGGCAAATTATTTGCACTGCTTTTGCCTTGCAGTCTGCCTAATTCAATTGCAATTATTTGTAAACTGCCGCCATAACTCTTTCTTGGCTAATGTCTGCAAACTGTTTGCTAAACAATAAACTTAATCATGCATTCATTGTCGCAAATGTCTCCAAATGGCTTCAGAGTAGAGCTGACTTGACATTTTTTTGCCTATCTGCAGAGCCATGAAGGAGGTTTCCGGAAGAGATGCCATCCAGCCGTTCTCTTTGTAATACCTCTTCTGACCCATGGCCAATGGGGAAGACCTGTGTTCGGAATCGTTTAATGTGCCAATATTGGTACATCTGAAAGGAATGTGGGCTAGAGCTCAGGTACGGGGAACAGGGAATAACATAAAAGCTTGACAACATGACATGAGCAGAAGTTTAGTTATCAAATACCGCATGGGTATTCCCTCCCCATGGTATCCAAGTATCTGCTCTATTTTTGTGTGGCCTCTTGAGACACACGTTAAGACATAACTACTTCCCTTAAGACCAAGATTGGGCCTTGAATCGAAAGGAGAGGCAGATAAAAATCATTCCTAGTTGTCAAGATTTGGAAATCTGAAATAATCAAATTATTGTTCTTTGTAACAATAGACAAATAGAATGCAGAATCCCTTTGGGGAAGATGAGGAAAAAATAGAGCTTAAAATAGAGTTTAAGTCAACCATAGTATGTTTTAGAAGGAGCCCAGTTTATCAGAATCTTTTGTTTTCTTTTTGACAGCTGTAGGATTTGAACTCAGAGCCCAGAACATAGCTCTACCACTCTATGCATTAAGCCCTGTTTGTCGACTTGGAGATCCAACCGGCATCTCTAACCCAATGTTGCTGACACCAAACTCACACAATCTCCCTAACCATTAGTCTCTTGAATCCATTCCTCCTCGGATAGCTTTTTCTACTTTAATAAGTAACATCCTCCTCACGTTATGTGGGCGGGGGTGGGAAGGAGACAAGGTAAATATGCTTGAGTCCTTTCTCTGCTCCACACCTCTGGACCACCCATCAGCACGTGCTTTCTCTGTCTGGATCATCTGACCACTGTGTGGTCCACTGATTTCCCACCATGCCCTGCGCCCCCGCTCTTGTTCACATCACCATCATTTCTCGCCTAGGCTTTGATGGTGGCCTGATACTCTGTCTCTGCACACTGGCCCACCCTGTATTTCTTCTCCATGAGAGCCAGATCATTCATGGAATGATTGTGACTATCAGCCTTTTTCTCGGAGGTCTCCAATAGTTTTCCAGATCCCATCAAAGGTAAAACACAAAGTCCTGTGGTGCCTTTGAGAGTCTGCTGAGGGAGCCCTGACAGTTTATCTTCAATACCTCTCTGTCATTCTGTTCCAGGGACACGAGCCTCTTGCTCATGCTCCTTAAACAAGGCAACATTTCAAGGTTTTTGCACATTTAGTTTCCTCCATATAGATACACAGTTTTCCCCAAATTCTCTAGTCCTTTCCATTTCTTTTCAAATACAGAGAGACGACCCCTCTATAAAAAAATACCTCCATTTCTTACTCTGCTTTATATCTCCTCCCATTCTATCATCTCACCTATAATATTGGTGTGTTCATGCATATATTTTATTCCATTCCATAGAATGTGGGAGGTGTGGAAAACAGGAACTTTGTCTCCACTGTAGTTCTAGCACGTGGAAAAGCACTATCACACAGTCCATGTTTCATTGAGAACAATTAAATGGAGTGGAGAGAACTATAAATAGTGTCTAATATACTACCTTGAACATCATATTTACCCAGAGGATACATATTGAATGAATGAATGACTTTAAAGAGCTGGGGTGACATATATCCAGCTTTCAGCAGAAAGAGAGAACCAGTAGAAGAGACTTGTCACTGAACATTAGTTTGCTAACATGGGGATATAGCATCATGGAGTAAACCCTGGAAATGAGAATACCAGGGAACATAACATCACGGAGATGATGGGCTGTGGGAGAGGGCCTCTTCCAGGGAAGGGCAAAGCAGAGGGACGGGGTGATAGGAAGAATTCTCAAATCAGGTCTTCTCAAGAGGTTGAGAAGCTTCGGCATTCAACCAGAGTTGAAAGACAAAATGTGTTACAGGAATCAAAGGTCCAGACTCAGACCGAGGAAGAACCTAGACTGGTCCAAGCTTCCTGGACTGGTAAGCATTTAAAAACCAGGCGTGGAGCAGACAGCCGGCTGCCTCACGCTCCTCCGGAAACCCTCCAGTGTCCACGGGGATCTCCGATAGTGCTAGAGTATGGATCCAAAGCCTAAAACCTAGGCTGTCGTTTGGGCACTTCACACAAGAATACAGAGCATGCATGGATCACGTGTCCTGTCCCAGCTTGAATTCCTAGCCAGTGAGTCCTAGACACACACCTGTAGCAGGCACAGCCAATCCCCGAGCCAGCCTGAGTACCTGCTTGCCTGACAGGAGGCCTTGGCAATTAAAAAATAAAATAAAAAAAATCTCAGCGCCTGACTCCTGATTGGTCAATTCTGCACGTGCCTTTTGCGGCCAAACCCACATCCTTCCACTGTTCCGTTGGCATCTGCTATTTTCCATTTGTACAACCGGCCACAACATACAACTTATAAATTGCCCCCCACCCCCCCACCCACCACTCCATCCAACCAGCCAAGAAGAAAGCACAAGCCTTCTGAAGATTCAGCAACGTCACAGTAACCATCCTCCTTGCCCATCCACAACACACGCTCCCATCAGACCAACACAGTCCTTTTCTCCTCCTTCAGCTCACCTCGCTGGTGACAAGGAACAGCATCTCAGGGCCGCACAACCACACACGGAAACCACCTTGGGTTCTCACCCGTCCCCCAGCTCTGTGCAAACTTCTACAGCAAAACCATCACAGGGTGTGAGCAGAGGCCAAAAAAACAACCCCACAAAAAAATCCAAAAAAACCCAAAGTGACACTTACTTGAATCAATGGCTTCTTGAGTTTTTTGAAAGGTGCAGCAGGCATAAAATTTAATATTGATTGCTGGGCTCTATTCCCTTCCCCTTCCAGAGTCATTTCAGAATGACAAATAGTTGTTGTTGTTGTTGTTTTGCTTTTTGAACCATAGCAGGATGTACCTCCTGGTTGCACGCCAGCCTTCTTTGGGCCTTCAGCTGGAAGCCCGGCTTTCTTTTTTTCTGTCCACTTTTCTCGAGTTTCTCCCCACCTTAAATTTCTTAATTCCTGCCGTCCCTCCTCTTAGCTCCTGTTCTAATTTCAGCTATCATTTCCCCTACTCTCCGGAGTGCTCTGAGCTCCTGTTCTAATTTTTCACGTCTTCTCCCAGTGCTGCCCTCCTTTCTGCCTCCCTGACCCTCTCTCTCCTCTTGCTGTTCCCTTCCCTTCCTCTTACCCTTCCCTCTCCCTGCAGAGATGCTGCCTTGGGTTGTACTTCAGCTTCTCCTTTTTGTGCGCCCCGAGCGCAGCCCGCACAGCCAATGTCCAGCCAGCTCCACTCCAGCCCCAAACTCACAACATTAGAACCTGATTTGCTCATCGCCTTCTAATTCCAAATGTGACTCCCACCTTTCCCTAACTATTTTCCTTCCCTCTTTTTTTCTTGTGAACTCTGCAGTCAGAACCATTTAAGGAAGAAGAAGAAACAACAACAACAACAATTGCCCCTTTCATGCCCCTTGGTGTGCAAACGTAAAATAGAGAGAGCTGATGGGTAAATTGTCATCGAAGCCTAACTGGGATCCAGTCTAGTTTTATGAAATTGAGGGGAATTTCCAATGAGGAGAAGCAGTGGTCTTCTGTCAGCTCATCCTTGATGCCAATAATTCTTTAACGAAAACAATGTTAGGTTTCATCAGAGACATTTCTCCCTTCCTCTCTCTCCTCTACGTTACATGTAGGAACAATTGCATTCTCTTTAATTACAAGGGAAGTGATTTATATTATCCACACGCTGCTACACCAAGCACGTGGATGGCAAACAGTGTTGATGGAATTGTGAACACACCTGTCAGAGCTGGCAGGGAAGACACTCCTCCACAAGCGTGGTATGGGAACATGGCAAGGAATCCATAGTATCACAGTATATTCAGACTTCCAACAACTATCGTTGTGACTTGGTATCTGCACGCTTATTCTTCAGGGCAAATAGCTCTTGTCTATAAAATGGTCCCATACTGGGAGATTTGAGTAGTTCTGTATTAAAGAGCACATGTATATGGAACAACGGAGAAACTGCATTAAGAATAATGTTGATCTCTGGGTTGTTCCTCACAGGTGAGCGTATTTTCTTTTTAAAATTTCATTTATTTATTTGTTTGTTTGCCAGTCCTTTGGCTTGAACTCAGGGCCTCGGTGTTGTCCCTGAGACTCTTTGTATTCAAGGCTAGCTCTCTACCACTTGAGCCACAGTGCCACTTCCAGCATTTTTCTGTGTAGTTTATTAGAGATAAGAAAGAGTCTCACAGACTGGCTTCAGACCCCAATCTTCTGAGCTCAGCCTCCTGAGTAGCTAGGATTAAAGACATAAGCCACTGCTGCCCAGCTGGTATTTTCTGTCCTTAAATAGAGTTTTGTTTTATTTTGTTTTTTTTTCCCCCATCCTGAAATAGCAAATAAAAAAAATTTATTCAAGTACCTGGTTGCTTCCAGGAGATTTTTTTCTTTCTTTCTTTCAATTCCATATAATTAACATCCTGAACACTTTTTTTGTTTTTCTTCCAGGGACTAATTTCTAAATGTTTGAAGAAATAATGAATGCTATGATATTCTCAACTGGGTCTTCTTCTTCCTCTCTCTCTCACAGATGGCAAATGAAAGTTTGGGGTTATGACATTCAACCCACATTGACTCAATAAACTTTCTGAGTGTCTGCTTTGTGCCCGGCCTGTGATGAGGGGTACAGGGGTCACCAAGATGAATAAGCCAAGTTCCTTCTCTGGAGGCACTTCCACTTAGAGGAGGGGTCAAGGGTCAACCAGAAAGGCCGCAGCAGCATCTGAAAATCTTAAACCCAAATACACTTCTCCACACACAATAACCCCAAAGTCAAGCCTCTTCAGGACATCTGCCCTCAAAAAAAGAAGGCATAAAACACATGAATGAAAGACTATGCCTATTTTATCATGTTCACTAATCACTGCCCAAACTGACAGAATATATATAAATATGTAGGTAGGTGTATATGTCTATGTGTATATAGGCAGACGGAAAGAATGACACGTAAACTTGGCTCTTTAAAACGTTCAGATTATTCTCTTGCTTCGAATTCAGTTGTTTTCCTTTTATGTCTTTAAACTCTGTCTCCAGTTTTTTTTATTTCATTTCTTAATTTTCGTGAGAACGGGCGCAGAGAACCAAAAGCCTGGGGGTTAGAGCTACTGAGAGACAGGAGGCCCTGATCCAGGCCTCTTCCGAGGAGCACAGTGCACAGTGGCTTCCACTTCTTTCAGATCGCTTCCCCTTCCCTCTCTTTCCCTCCTCTCTCCTCCTCTGCTTTCCCCTTCGACTTTTTCCCTCCCTTCCTCTCCTTTCCCTTTCCCTCTCTTCCCTTCCTCTCCTTTCCCCTCCCCTCCTTTCCCCTCCTCTCCCCTCTTCTTCTCACCCCTGCCCTCCCCTCCCCTCTTCTTGTCTCCTTTCCCTTCCCTTTCCCTCTTTGCCTCTCCTCTCCCTTCCTCTGCTTTCCCCTTCTTCTCCTACCCTCTCTTCCCCTCCCCTCCCACCTTCGCTCTCTCCTCCCTTCCCCTCCCTTCTCCTTCATCTCCCTACCATTTGAGCCTTGCTTCCACTCTCTGCTTTGCTTTGTTTGTTTGGTTGTAAGTGAGACTCACAAATGTGTCTGCTTAGGTTGGTCTTCGCACTGTGATCTTCACTTCTCAGCCTCTTGAGTCGTTGTGAACAACCGATTCCCTGCTCTTTGTTTGGTCTCGACATCTCTCAGGAGACTGAAAACACCACTAAGACTAGGGAAACAGAGCCGGGCACTTGTGGCTCACACTTGTAACCCTAGCTAGTCAGGAGGCTGAGTTCTGAGGACTGAGGTTCTAAGCCATCCCGGGGAAGGAAAGTCCATGAAACCCTTATCTCCAATGAACCCCCAGGAAAACGGAAGTGGACCTGTGACTCAACGTGGTAGAGTGCCAGCCTTGAGCAAAAAAGAGCTCAGGGACAGTGCCCAGGCCCTGAGTTCAAGCCTCAGGACTGACAGAAAAATAAATAGTAGTAGTAGTAGTAGTAATAATAATAATAATGAACTAGGAACACATACCCTTCCCTCCTTATTGCCAATGCCATTGAAAGATAAAACAGAAGATACCTCAGCCAGAACCACAGAAGAACAAAGGATGGCAGGTGTCACACGAAGCATCCCTCAGCTTCTCCACGGATCCAGGAAGGGATCCAGGAGGGAAGAGTGAAAGCCCCAAAACAACCCTGCTTTCAGATGGAAACGGTGAACCAATACACTCTTTCTCTTCCCCCTCCCACTGCCGCGAGCTGGGACCTCAGTCAATGACGGTGACGGTGTAATCATAGTCAGAGGAGGATGTTTTCCATTCATTTGAAAATTAAAGAGTCGTGCAAGGAGCAGAAATTTAAAAAAAATACACCGCGGATTCTTTTAAGCTTGATTGTTTCAACTTTTAATCGTAAAGTCAACACGTCCCTCCAAGTAACGGCTGGGCATTGTTCTGCGCTTGCCAGGTTGTTTTATGTATGTGAAGCAACAAAACAATATACGGTGACAAGCAAAAGATGGGGAAAAAATAGATATAAAAGGGAGGGGGAGAGAAAAGTTGGATATGTGCTACCTCGGGCTTTAAAAACTCTTCTTATACACTTTACCACAAAGTCTATTAAAGCAAAATATAGTGGGAAATACAATATAGTGCAATGAATGTCTTCAAACTAGCAATTTAGCTGCAAAGCTGAGGGCAGTTCTTATGCACCGACTTTTAATACCAAGACGATTTGTGGTCTCACAAAGTTCCTGCCTTAGGCAAAAGTTGTGCTGAGTTCTAATAGTCCTAGTTTGTTGGCTGTCAGAATAATGGAGAATTGGGTAGCCGGGGAGCCTGATGCTCTAAACAGCAGAGATAATTAGAAGGTCCGCAGAGAGGAGGGGAAGCTGCGTTCCACGCGGTGGCAGAGAATGTGTTTGTGGAAGGGAGCAGCTATTGGACACAGCCTTAAGGAGATCTTGAGGTGTTTCTATGGGGGAGCATTGGGTAGCAGGCTAGTTATTCGTTTTGATTATAATGCCTCTGCTAGTTTGAATACCTCACAATTCATTAAATAGTAGCTACTCAGCTATGTCCTGTCCATCTAGTCTTTCTGTTAACCTCATTTTGCCAGAAAAAAGGGTATTGAGGTTCAAAGGCTAAGAACTTTGTCTTTATACTCACAAACAATTGTTTAAGACCAGCTAGAAGCCATGTTCCATTTTTGTATGTATGAATGTATGTATGAATGTATGTATGTATGCATGCATGCATGCATGTATGTATGTATGTATGTATGTGTGTATGTATGTATGTATGCATGCATGCATGCATGCATGTGGGGTTTGTTTTGTTTTTTGTTTTCTGGTCTGGTCCTGGGGCTTGAACTCTGGGCTTGGGCCCTGTCCCTAAGCTTTCATGCTCAAAGTTAGTTGCTCTACCACTTGAGCCACAGGGCTACTTCTAGCTTTTTATGGTTAATTGGAGGTAAGAGTCTCGTGGACTTTCCTGACCTGGCTGGCTTTGAACTATCTGATTCTCAGATCTCAGCCTTCTGAGTCGCTAAGATTGAGAGGCTAGGATTATAAGTGTGAGCCACTGGTGCCCAGCCCTAATAAGTGTGTGTGTGTGTGTGTGTGTTTGTGTGTGTGTGTATGTATTTGTCTTTCCTTTTTTTTTTTTTTGGTATTGGGGATCGAACTCAGGACGTTGCACATGCTGGGCAAGCACTTTGCCACTGAGCTACATCCCAACCCTACATGTATGTCTTTATGCCAATACTATGGCTTGAGCACTGGGCCTGAGATCTGTAGCTTTTCCTGCTCAAGGCTAGCATTCTACCCCTTGAACCACCCCCCACCCCCCATTTCTGACTTTCTGCTGATTCACTGGAGATGAGTATCCCAGACTTTCTTGTCCTAGCTAGCTTCGAAACCGCAGTCCTTAGATCTCAGCCTTCTGATCAACTAGTATTGCAGGCCTGTGTCACTAATGCCAGGCTTCTGGCTGTGTTCTTAGTAACACAGGGCAATGTATTCCTGTGTAGTGTCCAGATTCTATGCATGTATGTCTAGTTTAAAGTTGGGATAGCTGTACGGGGGGGCCCTTGGGTTCACAGGAGGGAGCTGGAATTCAGTGTGAGTCTCATGACTAATTATTTAATGACACATCCAGGGCTAAAGATTTCTAATAATTTGCATATATCCATGTACGTATGCATGAACTCAACACGGTTCTGTATTGATAAGATCATCTCTCCTCTCAAGATAGAGTTCATCTTCTTGCCTGACTAGACCAAGTGACCGAATCATTGCAGGTTTCCTCTGTGGCCCTCCCCAGCCCAACCCGAGGCTGTCATTCTGTGGGTTGAGTCAGAATCCAAGAGGTGAACAGAATCCGAAGGTGAATTTCCAAGCAGTGGGAAAGGGCAAGGGCAATGCTTTTGCAGCAGGTATGATGACTTTAGTTAAGTCCACACCTGTGGATGTCCAGTGCACAGGACCAGTCCCCTGCGCTCCCGTGGAAAAACAAGGACCAGACTCTGGAAGACTCGGACTGGGTAGGTTACCTACTCATTCGGCTCAGTCATGGCTTGGGTTTCTGTTTGTATGTTTGTTAGGAATGTGAATGAACCTAGGGGCAGTGGCTTTCACCTGTAGTCCTAGCTACTCAGGAGGCTAAGATCTGAGGATCCTAGTTCAAAGCCAGCCCCATAGGTAAGTCTGTGAGACTCTGATCTCCATGTATCCACCAAAAAGCCAGAAGTGGTATTGTGACTCAAGTGGTAGAGTGCTAGCCTGGAGCCAAAATGCAGGTCCCAGGCCCTGCTTTCAAACACATACACACACACACACACATACACACACACACACAAATGGATCCATGAGGGATGAAAGAGGCAATGAATGTATCATTAGAAAGTGACTGATGGCTCTTTGCATAGTCCTGGTTTTAGCATTCTAAACATTCTCTGACTTAATCTTCAGACAATGCACCTAGGTCACCCAGAGGTCTGAGAGACCTGGTCTCAGGCCTCGCAACCAGGGCCAGTTCTTTTGCCTGTCTTTGACGTGGGAGCCATCTATCTTGGCTCTGAGAACCATTCCTTCCTGACCATGGCCTCCTGTCCTTACCTGCCACCAAGAAATACTTTGTCTGGGTGTGCTTGGAACCATGTCTCCATCTCCCAGGAAAAGCTGTAAATTGCATTTAAGAGATGTGACACTAGAAGAAAGGAAAGAAAAAGAAAAAGATATCCTGTACCATCAAAGGGGAAAAAGGGAAGAAATAAAATAAAAATGGTGTGTCTGTGGGTTCTAGTTGGTATGAGCTTTATTTCTTTTCCCTTTTCCCCTTTTTTCTTCTGTGTCATTATTAATGGTGTCCTTTTTCCATCTCAAAAGTGCCAGATTTGGACAATACATTATCTTGTCACCAAAAACGTAAGGGGATAAATTACATTTTTTCCCCCTAAAGACGAGATGAACAGACTCTAGGTGCCTAGGGAGTTATTGTGAGTTGGGATCTGGGAATGTCAGGCTGTGGTCTCTGGCGTGGATAAGCTCATGGTCACCTGTGCACAATTTCCATGATCTGAAAGTAACTCTTCATATAAATTGGGGGGGGGGAGCAAGAGAATGGGGAGGGGAGGGGCAGGGAGAACTTTGGTGGAGAAAGAACTTCAGGGTCTAAAGTGCTGAGAGATCTTGGGAAGTTATGACAACACCGACTTCCAGAGATCTTGGAGGATTTACTCCTATGAGTTATTGTCATAGGAAGCCACTGGTTGCCCCATAATTGTTCAGCAGATAATTAGGTGTCTTGGACATGCAGTCAACACTGATGAGTGAATTAAGAATTATTTAGCCTGGCGCCAGTGGCTCACACCCGTCATTCTAGCTACTCAGGAGGCTGAGACTCAAGGATCATGGTGAGAAGCCAGCTAAGGCAGGCAAAGAGTCCATGAGACTCGTTTATCTCCAACTAACTGCACCCCCCCCAAAAAAAAGCCAGACATGGAGCTGTGGCTCAAGTGATTGAATGTCAGCCATGAGTGAAAGAGCTAAAGGACAGTGTCTACACCCTGAATTCAAACCCAAAGATCTGAGACATGATCACCATCCTGCAGAACTTTGTTATGACAGACAGATGGATGGACTGACAGATAGATGGATGGACAGATGGGTGGACAGATGGACTGATAGACAGACAGATGGATGGATGGATAGATAGACGGACAGACAGAGAGAGCCCCGTCCACCTGGGCCCCCAAGGCCCACCTGACAACAAAGCTGCCAACAGCTCTGCCATGAAACCAACACAGTAAGCCTGGGTATCTCTGGAAAACTCAGCTCTGCCCCAGCAGGGACGGTGTACAAGACCACACGGCCTGGTTGACTTGTGATGCTGTTGGCTGTTCTCCAGGCAGCCACGCTGCAACTGGAGCCTCTTTTCCTCTCTCTCTCTCTCTCTCCCTTTCTTTTCCTCTTTCTTTCTTTCCTTCCTTCCTCCTTCCCTTCTTTCTTTTCTTCCTTCCTTCCTTCCTTTCTTCCTTTCTCTCTTTCTCTCTTTCTCTCTTTCTTCTCAAAAGGAGAGATGACTGTCTAGCTCTGATCCAAGCTGGCTGAGAGGAAAAGTCTGGAACCTACCATGGTGATTTCCTGGTCAGGGGATGGTGACAATTGTGTCCCCAGAGGTCACTCAGACAGGGGCTGCTCCACAGGGCACAGGCCATCCCCCAGAAGGAAGGACCTACCTACCCACGTGGGCGGGGCTCTGTCCGTCCGTCTGTCTTTCTGTCCCTCCATCTGTCCATTCGTCTGTCTGTCTGACTGTCCCTCCATCTGTCCATCCATCTGTCCATCCGTCCATCTGTCAGTTTGTCCATCTGTCTGTCTGTCCATCTGTCCTCTATACTTTATCCAGCTTCCTCCCCCCCCCCACCACTCCTGAAGCCAGGCCTGCAGTGTACACTTCTAGAAGGCCCTGAGTGGGGAGCTCTTCACCCGTTCTGGTGCCCCCTACCCCGACCCCAGAACCCACAGATATGCTCAGCCATCTGGATTTATTTTATTTTATTTTATTGTCAGTCCCAGGGCTTGAACTCAGGGCCTGGGCACTGACCCTGAGCTCTTTCATTCAATACTAGTGCTCTATCACTTTGAGCCATAACACTGCTTCTGGTTTTCTGATGGTTCATTGGAGATAAGAGTCTCATGGGGACTTTCCTGCCCAGGGCTGGCTTTGAACCATGATCCTCAGATCTCAGCCTCCTGAGTAGCTAGGATGACAGCTATAACATGGATAAACTTACCGGCATATTTGCTTTAAGGGTCATGTACAAATCACGATTTCCTTAACATTTGCCTTATTGTATAATGCTCCCTTCCTCTAATATCTTCTCATTTCTGTGCCGCGGCGAGTCTCAGCAACAATCAAATAAATTAAATTAATTAGAGCAGACAATTATTTTAGCCAACCATCATTTTACATAATGTTTCAGATTCAACAATGCCTCCTTTGTTCTAAAGAATCCAGTTTGATTGACATCCAAGAGTAAGGTAATATAAGGTCCAATTCTATTTAATAGCATCTGATTGTGTTCTCTCAGTAAGTCAGATAATTAAGTAATTCCTGTGTAATTATTAGTATTAATTTTATATATCCTTTATAGCTACCGGAATTATTATTCCTTCTTTTAGTGTGGCAATTATTGTTAATTTAATTCCATATCCTACATTCACTCCATGGTAAGTGACTCCGAATCTTAAACTATTGTGTTTGCATAAACCCCAAAACACATACACTCACATAACTTTTGCATTTGTTAGCTCATTTCATTTGTGATTTAAGTTAGGTAGCTCCACAAAGTTAATTTGGTCCAATTTGAAATGTAGACCTTCTTGTGTTTTGCTCTGTAATGCACAAGTCATGAACAACAGTTTTCTCTTCCTTGTTCTAGAATGGTTTGGATCGTTAGTATTACGTGGGCTGTAAAGAGTCTTAGACTAGAAGGATCTAGAATGATCACCTCCTTTGACATTCCTGAGTCCTAAAGAGCATAAGTGACTAGGTCGGGTTTGTATTATTTTCTCCATCTTCTAGAAGCTTAGTCTTTTTATAGCATTGGCACTACTGAAAGTATTTCTCTGGTCTTTTCGGCTATTGTTTTACATCTCTCAAAGCAGATGTGGTTGGTCCTCAGCTGTGGGAGGATGAAGGAGATTGAGGATGGTAAGGCCCAGGATACAAAGCAAGCAAGAGATGATGTCTTGGGTATGTGTATGTTGGGGGTGGATGGGAGGAGCTACTGTTAGCTTTGGAAAGAACAGGGAATATGGGTTCCGAGGTAGTCTGAGAGGAACAGCCCAGAACTGATTTTTTACTTGTATGTATGTATGTATGTATTATGTATGTATGTATTTTGTGCTGTTTCTATGTCTTAAACTCAGGGCCTGAAAGTTGTCTCAGTGAGTCTTTCAAGGCCAGCACTCTACCACTTGAGCCACAGCACCACTTCCAGCTTTTTCTGAGTGGAGTATTAGAAACAAGAGTGTCTTGGACTTTCCTCCCTGGGTTGGCTTCAAACCAAGATCCTCCTATCTCAGCCTCCCGAGTAGCTAGGATTGATTCTAAGCATGAGCTACCAGAAGCTGTCTCAGCCTAGAACTGAGGATGACAGACACAGGTGGGTGGGTAGCTCTACCCTGCCCCTCCATGGACCCCACGTGGCTGTGACCAGGTATTTGACGCACTTCCATTCTGCAAAGTGGTACAGAATAGTCCCTTCCTTTCCAGACCTGCTGCTGATTTCCTGCTCAGCCCAACCCCCTCCCTCCCCGGAATGATCTCTGGCTTTGACACAGGTCCTTACTGAGTTTCTTGTCTTGCTCTCTCCCCATTCTGGCCCAACCTTGTGCACTAATGCACCTGTTCTACTGCTCAGATCTGGCCTTTCCCAATGATGAAACCTCATCAGTAACTCCTCACTGGTACGTCAAGCTCCAGCCCTGCTCCCTGGCCTGCTTCTCTGCCTGGAGTTGCTCTTCTGCTCGTGGGCTCAGCACAGACGCCACACTGATTCTTCCTTCTCCTCGTCCAAGGAGGGTTCGATACCCTGACTTTATGTTCGCTGTGTGTGTAGTTCTTAAATAAGGTAAGGTTGCTCTAGAGTGCATTGGTTGTGTAAGAATTTCCCCCTTGGGTGGGTGCAATTTAAACTTTGAGCCCTTAGTGTCTGTCTTGGGGCCAAAGACAGTGTAACTTCTCAATAGTTGAGCATCAGTCTTTTCTTAATTGCTATCCAATTCACATGAGCAGACCTAAATCAGTGACTAGAATATTGAATATTATAGAGGTTTGTTTTTCTCTCTCTCCCTCCTTCCTTCCTCCCTCCCTCCTTTCCCTCCCTCTCTCACTCTCTCTTTTTCTCCCTTAGTGGTACTGGGGTTTGAACTCATGGCTTCATGCTTGTTAGGTTGCTGCTCTACCACTCGACTCATGCCCCCAGCCATGATTTTTCTTTCTGTTTACTTTAGAGGTGACGTCTGGCCAACTCTTCTGTCTGGGCTGGCCTCCAACTATCTGATCTTTCAGATCTCAGCCTGCTGAGTAGCTAGGATTGTCACAGGCAAGAGCTGTTGGCACCCAGCTCCGTTCTTATGTCTCAGGTTGACGGTAAGTCTCCGGCCTTAGCACCTATCTGATCTTGGTTACAAGCCCATCCTCCTTTCCAGCTTTCAGAAAGGAGACGAGGGCGTGGGAAGATGAGTGCTCAAGGGCCAGGCTGGGAAGTAGTGCACATGGCTTCTTGCTTCTTTTCTTATCCCTGTGATTGCTTGGTCAGTCACCTGACCACACCTCACTGCACGGGGAAGCCCCTACTTACTACCATGGCTCTACCTACCGCATTTTAACATTACAACGGTGCCAATGAAAGCAACGAGCCTTCAGTAGAAACAAGTCTTTGGACTTTGGGAAGTGCTATGCAATACCATCTACCCTGCATGGGTAGGAGAGGGGAGCCATAGTGGTCAGGCAACCATGTGATCTTGAAGGAAACAACCCACAGTCTACAGTCAGTTGTGTGTTACTAAGCAGTAATTGGATGGATTCAGTCTATCTTCAACTTCCATTGATTTTCTTGGGACAGAGTCTCACCCCAAGCTAAGGATTATCTGTAATGGTCACTGTTGGCAACATGAGTTCATGTTTTACGTGGATGGATTAGTAGCCTCTGTGTGATTGTATCTCACCGATCTTCTCCCTACTCTTCTTATTTTCCTTTTTTTTTTTTAAAAAAAATGATCATAAACTTTCCTACTTAAGCTGCCAGCCTTTAATTTTCTTCTGGATGAGGAAAAGTTCCTGTACGTTAATTTTGTCTTATTTCTTTGTTTAATTAGACAATCTCTAGTTGGCGTAACCCAGGCCTGATTTAAATTTCTTTGTTGTCCTCTGCTATTGTCTCTCTCATGGCATTTTCCAGGAACTGTACTAATTTAGTGAATCTTTTTTATCTCGATTAGCCTCATCAAGCAATGGAAGGTAATTTTTTTTCCCCCTCTCTCTGGAAGTGTTTGTAAAAATTCTTTTGTATAGTTACTTCCTCTTATAGCTGATCTTTTGTGCTTCTAATTTAATGCGTTGGCTGTCAGTTCTCACAAGCGTTCTTAGAAGCGTGAGCCTGCTGTAGAAGGTAGTGTCTGCCTCTTTCAAATGACCGAATTCTAAAGATCTTGGGATAACATCTGAGCATCTATGTCTGGTTTGCTTACTCCTAGCTACGATTCCACGTGTGTTCTTGTTAGGAAACCCAACGGTCTCCAGTACATTCATGAGACAGTCTTCACTCTTTGAATTTTTCATAATCTTACATCTACCTTTTGCTGAGGGTGGGGGTGAGAAGATCCAAGTACTTCCTTGTAACATAGAGATATCAGACCCACAAGAGATCTTTCATCCTGTGGTCTAATCGGTGAGCTCTTCCTGTCTGGGAAGGAAAATGAGTCCCTTACACAGCTTCCTCTCAGCCTCCGTCTGTTGGGCCTTGAGGGTCTAGTGCAAGGTTGGGGCAGAATATTCTTGAACCATCCTCTGGCCTGCTCATTGCTTCCTCTCCAAGACTCCATGGAGTGAAGCTCCCTCGACCTGTTGTACTCCCTCCTTCTTTGGATGTTTGCACGGGTCAGAAGAAAGTCCTGAATGACCTATGGATCCAAGAGTAGGTGGCTGACACCTGCCATCTTAGCTACTCAGGAGGCTGAGATCTGAGGATCATAGTTCAAAGGCAGCCCAGACAGAGAGAGAGAGACAGAGAGAGAGACAGAGAGAGAGAGAGAGAGAGAGAGAGAGAGAGAGAGAGAGAGAGAACAGGGCTTTTTCATTCCAGCACACACACACACACACACTCAGTCAGTTTTACATCTCTGGGCTTCATTGTGGAGATCATACCACAGTTATAATGATTAATGGTTTAATCCTCTGCCCCGGTCATCTTCCTTTGAGAAAGCATTTCTACGAAGGTAGGTAGGACATCTCTCTTCCAGGGTCTCAGGAACTAAGCTTGAGCAAATCCCAAATCATACATATTAGATGATGGTTTTGTCACTTTCCAGGTGTTTTTTCCTTTTCCTTTTAGAGTCCCTACTCAGCTAGAACCGGATGTCTTCCAGAGTGGGTGCTTGATAAGCTAAACAGGAAAGAAGAGAGGAATTGCTCTGGCTTTCCCATGCCTCCTCCTTCATACAAGGATTTGTGGGCTACCCCAGACCCCTGCTTCTTCTGGCAGAAAGAGTTCCTTCCTCATCAACCGCTCTGCTCCGGGCCGGCCTTTCCCTGGTTATCTCGAGTCAATTGCCATGCTGACAACACAGAGGAGTTTAGAAAACACGCTGAGACCCGGGGATCCAGGAGAAGCAGACAGTGCGTGATTGCCCTGGGACTGCAGCCGCGAGCCCGGCTCCCCAGTCGTGGCCCTGTGCCAACAAAACAGCCTTTTGAAGTGCTGCAAGTTGCAACCAGGGAATCCACAAACCTCTCTCCTAGCAGCCAGGAGTGGGAGCAAAAAGGAGTGCATTTGATAAGAGAGAGATGCAGGGTGAACGGTCCAACCCAGCCCCTGCCTCCCCGGTGATAAAACAGGCTATGGAGCAGAAAGTAAAATGAGAGTACTGTGGAGGGACGGAGCGGCTCTCATTAGCAGAGCAGCAGGTAGGGGGGTTGTTGAGCCTCAGGAAATCAGGGGTGAGGCTGAGGGCTTCTGCAAGGCCTGCCCTTCCCCATGGCTGCTGCTGCCCGTGATGGAAGGCAGGTTGCTTATCCGTGTTTACACTGCTCGACCCTCTCCTGATTCCTGTTATGATTAATTAATTAGGATTATGCTATTCCAGCAGCTGTACAAAGGGGTTTCGATTCACTCTATCACTTTATACTTAGGGTGCTGGTGGATCATTGCCTCCAGTAAGGTCATCCCACCCGCCCTCTCCCTCCCCCCCCCCACCTCCTCCTTCCCCACCCCACCCCATGCCTTCAAGTTACCGGCTTCCATTTTCACTAGGGTGCATTGATGCACCCACCCTCCCTCTCTCCATTTGTCTGCCTTCCTCTCCTTCATCCAGCCCTCAAGGGAACACATGTTTCAGCTTCCTGGTGTTTATCTTGTTCATCCTTCAGGTGTTTAAAGGAGCTGTGTCTGCTCCCTTTCCCTGCACCACACTTTACCTTCTGGAAGAGTTTGGAAGTAACTCTGAGCAGGGGAGCCCATACATCTTGCTTTTCTTCTCCATGACTGTTCCTTGATGTCTGGACTGTTCATTCACACGCACAGGCCCAGGCCGATAGCAAAGATCAGAGATGTCAAGTTCCAATGGAGACATGAGTTCAAAATCCAGTTCCTTCTCTTGAATGTAGCAACAATCAGCCAGCTGCTTCCTTTAGTGCTTATTGCGCTAATACGCGAAGTGGAGAAAATACAGGTGGTGCTGGTGGATCGTGGACAACTTGAGAGAGTTGAGAATCACCTAGGAGTGGAGGAAAGCAGATACCTGGCTGTGTCTGTGACATCATTTTCAGGGAAAAAAATGAACTAAGAGGAAAAACTATAACCTAAACGTGGATGGCGCCATATCATCTGTGGAAGGCCTAAATAAAATAAAAATAAAAGGGGGGGGGAGGAAAAGCCACCGGTTAGCACAGGAATTCTCTTTTGCTCATTGGCGATGGCTCTATCAGTAGAGCCACACCTCCAACACCTCACTCACAGGAACTCTTTCTCTGTTTCCTGTTTCTGCCCAGTCACAGTCTCCTCATCATAATGGTAAAACTGTGATTCTACAATTGTGAGCCAAAATAAGTCCCTCCTCCCTCCCTCAAACTGTTTATTTCAGGTATTTTGATATAGCATTGAAAAGTCTGACTATTACACAGTTTGGGTATGCTTTACCTGAAATGCTTGGAACCAGATGTGTTTCAGATGTTAGATTATTTTTTTTACTTATTATATGTATATATACATACATACATACATACTATGAGATATCTAACCTAGAATTCATGTATGTTTCCTATGCATGTTCTACACAAAGCCCGGAAGTAATTTTACACAATATTTTCGTGTGTCTCCATATTTGCTGTGAAAATATCTCTTCAAGTCAGGTGTGAACCCCACACTTGTGAAGTGATGCTGGAATACATATAATTTTGTCAGTTTGGGGACATTTCAGATTACAGAGGCATAATCTCGATTGAGCTTGTTAAGGTCGTGGTAAGATTTTTTAAAAAATTGAATGCACACAGTAAATAAAATGTATTAAATATGAATCTGAAGCCATTGCCTGACATCCATTTTGAGAAAGCCTGGAGTTCTTCACTCCCTTTTAAAAAATACTTTTGAAAATCTTTGTAGCATGTGAGGTGCTGAAGATTGAATCCACGGCCTTGTGCCTG
Organism: Dipodomys ordii; assembly: GCF_000151885.1. Lineage (NCBI taxonomy): Eukaryota > Metazoa > Chordata > Mammalia > Rodentia > Heteromyidae > Dipodomys > Dipodomys ordii. The sequence continues at coordinate 6,070,923 of NW_012267231.1, read as the reverse complement.
CTTAAGGCAAATGCCTTCCCTGGATTTACAGCCCCCCAGTTCCTCAGTCTGGTTTTTTCTTGTCACAAATTTAAAAAGTGTTCTACAGGAGGGCACAGGTGGCTCACACCTGTCATCCTAGCTACTCAGGAGGCTGAGCTCTAAGGATCACAATTCGAAGCCAGTCTAGGCAGGAGAGTCCTTGGGACTCTTATCTCCAATTAACTATTGGAAACAAAACAGCTGGAAGTGGAGCTGTGGCTTAACTGGTAGAGCACCAGCCCTCAGAAAATTTTTTTTAAAAAAGCTCAGCCTCTAAGCCCTGAGTTCAAGTCCCACAATTGACTAAAAGATAAAACAAAAACAGAAAAAAAAGTAAAGAAAGGCTCAGGGGCAGCACCCAGGCCCTGAGTTCAAGCCCTTACATCTGGGGCAAGAAAAAGAAAAAACGGTCCACAGAATAATGAAGCCTCTTGATACTGTTTTAGGAAGAGGAAAGAGAGAAATGAGGCAAAGTAATAGAGGGGGTGAATTTAATCAGGGGACATTACTCATTTGTACAGGAATATCACAGTGAAACTCTTGTACACAATCAATGTATGTTCATTTAAAACTATACAAATGAAAAAAAAATTCCTTGTGGTCATGGCTCACAACCACAGTGATCAATATAAGCTTCCCCCCATAACAGCCAAAGAAAATCAAATCCAATGGCATTCTAGATAATAGAATTCTGATAATAGAATCAGAATTTCTGTAGCGGTGGCACTTAGGAGGCTGAAGCAGGAATATGATGAGCTCCAGACCAGTTTCTACTACATCTTGACACTCTTATCTTCAAAACAAGAAAACAACAAAGATTGTCCTGTGGTTCAATCAACTGAGTCATGGAAACACTCAATGGATCTATAGTTGTTGACTATTAAAATGGTTAACAAGTGAACGCCTTCATGCATTAGTGGATAATCTAAACCCACCTTTAATTTCCACAATCTCCGTGTGTTCTCTTTGTACTGGTTTAACTGGAACACCACTGCCTGTGTTAGCTGAATAAATGAAAACCCAGCTGAAGTAAGCAGGTGTGTGTTTTTTCCCCCTTAATGATGTAATAATTCCTCCACGAATCCAGTTGTCATTGCCCAGAGATCAAGTGGCTAATTGCAACCAGCACTATTGGGTCAGGACCAAAGCTTAGAAATGTCATCCTATGGTGACTCACGTGACCTCAGAAAGGACCTGAGGCGGTCACCAAGCAGCACTGAGACACTAGTGACTCCAGTGGAAAGTTAACATATTCTAGACTAATTAATTTCCCTTTTGCATAATACAGTCATATTTAGCGTCCTCCGTGCTTTTTGTAATCTAATTTCAGTTGAATTACTTTTTACAGTCTGTTCAAAATTGGTTTACAACAGAGGATCATTATAGGAAGAATCTTCATTTCCGCTTGCTATGGAACCTTTTCTTTATTTTGTCTTCCCTTCTTTCCTCCCTCCCTCTCTGTGCTGCCTTTTCTCTCCTCCCTCCTATTTCCTTCCTTCCTTCTTTTCTTCCCCTTCTCTATCCCTCCTTGTCTCCCTCCCTTCCTTCTTTGTTCCCTCCTCCATTCTTTCCTTCCTCCCCCTCCTCCCCTTCTTTCCTTCCTTTTCAACTAATTTGAAATGCATTTCCCTCTCTTCAACAGATCAAATGGCTTGAGCAATCCACATTTCTTCTTCGTTTAATGTATCATCCCTCCAAATGCGCTTCTTTGCCTGCTGCTTTATTAAGAAAGATAACTCCTTGTCTCTCAAAGGACCACCAAGTGATTGATACTTGTCTACGAATTTGTAGTCTGCTCAATTTCTCCCTTAAATTACCTGACAATAACTGAAGTATTTCCCAAAATTGTTCCACAGCAGAGGATGAATTTCCAGCCTTGGCTTGCAGAGAAACTTTAAGAAACTTTAAATAAAGGGCTATTTCCTCAGTCCTGATCTCTGATTCTGCGTCGGACCATAGAGTACGTTCACAACTTTCTATGGAACATCAGGACTTCGGAGGTGACATCCTAAGACAAAAGGAATCACAAGGTGGCTGGTTATTGTTAATGGTGTGTCACTAGCCGTAAAGAATAGCCTCTCGGTTCTTACAGTGATCAACCTCCCCAGTTGTTCGGGTTCAAGACTCTGAATCCGCAGACATGTCCATAGTCTTCGAGGATACATTTCAGTTACAGTCAGGCAAATTTATAAGTGAATGGCGTGAGTCGGAGAAGGACGCGTGGATTTATGGGTAGGGAGCCGTTTCTCTGACAAGCTTCAAAGCGGCCAGGAAGCCCTTCTGAAGAGGTCAGATGACCAGGAGTCAATTTTAGAGTGCGGAAAGAAAACTGGAACGTATAAAGGAAGTCCAGACCACAGGGCAAACTTTAGGAATTAAGAAAGGAGACAGATGGTAGAGGGGGGGATGCCACACAATTATGAAGAAACTAGCAATAGCAGAAGTGAAGGAAAGACAACCACAAAGATAGACAACCAAGTGGTGATTTCCTCTTCATTGTCCTAAGTGTTTATGTGTGTATGATCCATGCAGTTTATTAATTTCTGTGCATTTTATGGGATGCTCCTATCCTTCATACTCTCTCCTTAAAAAAAAACAAAACAAAAAGAGCCTGGACTTTCCTGTGTTTAAGATGAGAATTCCAAAGCTTTGACACTCTTGCTCTTAAAGATGGCAGACTCTCAGTAGCTCTATTAATTTTGCCTCCTTCTGTATGTCGCAAATTCAGTCACGTTAGAGTTTCTTAAAAGAAATGAACTCATTTCTCGTCCTGGGTTCACGGCAGCGTTGGCAGCCGAGTGTCTCACATGCTTAGCTTAGCAAAGTCACTGGTTCTCGTACGGACATCAATATTAATTATAGAGAGCGCGATAGTGTAATTGAATAGTTTTTTTTTTACCCAGATGGTATTAGCGGATAAAATATGGCATCCTCATGAGAAAACATTACCTTGAAATATTAGCATTATGATATGTTAATTTCTTTGGAGGATATGACTCCAGATATATGAGCAGAGGTAAATTTTCCAGCACTTCGGCTGACAAATTCTGTGTCAACATAACTCTCAAGAATCTGTATTACTACTTGGAGATGACTTATATGATGATGTATAACAACTTAAGGGGTTTTAAAATGCAGTATTTTGACTAATGTGGTTTGGTAAATAGCATTTGGGATTAGTCCTTTTTCTTTCTTTCCCCTCCTCTGAATTTCTGTAATGTTGACAGAAGCTTGTAATAATAAGAATAACACCACCACCAACAACAATAATAGTAATAGAACACCTTTCCAAATGGAAAATGCGCCTCTCCATCACCAAGGGTGGCTGAAAAGAATCCAAGTGATGGGCAGAGGTGAGACTCGGAATGCCAGGTTTGCTCTGCGCTCATGGTTGGATGGAGCCTCCATTTCTGCTGGGGAACTTGGTCCTTGACCTAGTTTCTAAGAACCTTTGCAATGATGACCCATTATCCTTGGGAAACTGGACCCAAGGAGGGGCTCTGGGGCCTCTGCGTTGTTTTCAGGATCGTGTTTAAGGGTTCACACGTGCCATTCTGATGCCCTCCTGTCCTGGAATTTGCAACAGATCCCTAGAGAACTTGGCTCTGGGGCTGGGTCCACACTTCTGGGCATTCTTGCCCAGTCTTTCTCATTTACAGGAAATGAACATAGCCTAAATGGTCATTGCTGACAGCCATCCCACTTGCCTCAGTGAAAAATAGAAGCTCCCCTCATCCCCAAAACCGCTTTCTCTCCTAGTAACTGAAAACAGCAGTCACCTTCTGGAACGTTCCTGAGTCTTCATCCCTTGTTGCCATGCAGGCTGATGCTCACCGCCGAATCATCTCCTTCCTCCTACGTAGGATTCTGTCCCAGAAATCTGTCCAGAGTTGCTCTGCACGCAGGGACTGGACTACCCTTTGCAAGGTCGTGTTGTTGAGTTGCTCAGGGACCATGGACTCCTCTTCACTTCTTCACAGGGAACAATGTCTCCTGGCCTCTCCTGTCTGATCTGGCATGTGGAAGGTGCAAAGAGCCTGTTCAAAGAGGCAACAGAGTTCGCTGGGAAATTATGTGCAGATTGGAGATTTCCTCCGTTGCCTTTCTCAAATGCTCACCCCACCACCCCCCATTCCTCCATCTCAGGTGGAACAATGAACTCGGTAGTAATCTGACCGAGGGAACAGTGTCTGGAGGCTGGCTAACACAATTTCAATCAGATGGAGGAGTGAGGCTCTGAATCAAGCTCTCTATAGAGTTGTTTGCTGCTGTTGCTAGCTTCAGCCCCCCCCCCCCACTCCCAACTCCTCCTCCATTTGCTGTGGGGTGTTGAGACTTGTTTGTTGTTGCTGTTGTTTTCCTTGAGTGCTGAAGTTTGGAATGCAGTGCTTCAAACTACTGGAAGGAAGCACACCACCAGCTCCCAGCCCAACCTTCCCTCCTTGTGTTCTTCCGACCCCTTTGCTGTTTCCCGTCATCTGTTTCACCGGATTCTTCCCAACCTCCCTCCACTGGGGCTCTCTGAGCAGATGTTTGGCTCCTGGGTGTGATGTTAAATGGCCACGACTCCTGGCGCGGGCAGCCAAGTGCTCCTGGTCAGCCACCTTGCCACTGCCTTCCCACACAGGCCCACTGAGGAGCCAGCGCTGCGCCACAAGCATCCCCTGGATTGGGGAACGTGGATGGGCACTCACAAGCCAGTTCCCCAAAATGCCGCAAAGCCCTACCGCAGAGAGGAAGCCAGGGAAGCTTTCCACCACCAGAACCGTCTCCTTTTTGAATTTACTAACAGCGAATGCACAAGCCATAAGTTGTGCACCTCAGTCAGCCCAGCACTCGGGGAGGCTGAGGCAGAAAGATCTCAAATGTGAAGCCTCAGACCAGGAGGCAGAGTGAGAGCTTTCTCTGGAGAACAAAACAAAGGAAAATGATGACAACCACCACACACACACACACACACACACACACTCACACACACACGCACACACACACATGCACACACACACACACACACACACACACATGTTTATCTGCTGCCACTCCAGGTATCACGGAGTGGCAGCCGGACGTCGTGCATCCTGCTCAGGCTGACTTTGTTCAATTGGCACCTGTGTGTTCAAACACCTTCCACGTTTGATCTTCCACAAACTCACCGGTCCACACGAATGGAGCATTTCTGAATCAGAAAAGAACTCTTTGCTCTGGCAACCAATATGCCTGGCTCCTGAGTTGGTGAAGCAAGTGTTATATGACCTGAGTGTGTGGGGGGGGGGCGGGGACAGCTGCAAATATACGAATGATGCTCTTTTGAGCATTCCTGTGAAATTGACCCAATATTTACTTGCCGAGGGCCCTGCATGTGGCGCCTGCGGATGTTGGCTGGATGAGGCATAGATCAGGAGTTCAGAACTATCTGTGGTGGAGCATCTGGGGCCTCCCCTCTGTGTGGACATGCCCTTCTGGAGGCAGATCTCTTGCCAGGATGAAGGCATGGGCATCTCAGTGGTTTCCCTTGGGTGGCTTGTTCATTTGGATAATGGAAAGTTTTAAGCTTCTTTCCTTTGCTGGAGAAAAGCAGAGCAATGATAATAAAGGGAGAAGCAGGATCTGGTGGCTCAAGCCTGAGATCCTAAGTATTTGGGAGGGGAAGCTCGAGAGATTTTGGTTTGAAGACAGCGTAGGCATAAAATGGTTGCCAGACTCCATCTGGCTCAATGGCTGGACATAGTAATGGTTATCTGCTACTCCAGCTAGCAGAAAAATTACCAAAATCTTGAAAAAGAGAACCCCATAAGAGGTATTGAGAACACTCAACAGAGAAGAATAGAAATTCTCCAAGACATCGTTCAAACAATAAGTACAGAAACCAAAAAACAAAGGATCAAATTGAAAGCTATAAGGGGAAATTATATATGTATATAGGTTTGTGTATCTATGTACATACATATGTGTGTACACACACTTGCACACACATCAGAATAACAGTAGGTTTCTTAACAGAAACCTTAAAAGCAAGGACAGTTTGGAACAGTGTGGACAAGTCCTGAAAGTCAACAATTACCAACCAGAATACTCTTCCCAGCAAAGCTATCATTAAACAGAAGAGTGAATAAAACATTCTTTGAGAAACAGAAGCTAAAACGATTGACCACCACTGAAGTAATACCCCAGAAGACACCCCAAGACTCCTATGCACAGAAGAGGGAGATGAACGTAAACTCGAAGGAACAGGATAAAGCACATCTCACCGAGTGACCAGAGAAGCCTAGAGGAAGCAAGAAAGGGCCTCCTGCTGGAATTCAGAAAATAAATAAATGAAATGAAAATGTGGTAGGTACTTTCCTTTTTCTTTATCCAAAATGTATCAACCATAAAGAAAGGCAAAAAAAAAAAGGTAAAGTTTTACACATTTTGAGTGCTATGAGGCTTTAGGGAATTTCTAGACCTTTATGATGTGTCTGGGAAACATAGAAATAAAGAAGTTAATGCAAATTCACACATGCACACATACACGCATGCACCCACGCACGCACGCACGCACACACACACACACACACACACACACACAGGCATAACAAGACTGGGAGACCAAGTCACAAAATGGAGACTTGGAGGATTGTGTTTTTCACCTAATCTTTACAATGTTTGCATTAGTAAGTCAAGGGAAAAACCTTGAAGAAAGCTTTGTATTTGTACTTTCTTCAAGGACAACCATTATGCTTAACAATAACTCAGATACTCCTGGAGTGGTATGGTTGAGACCCCAAACACACACACACACACACACACACACACACACACACACTCCAAAACTTCAAAATCTTGGCATCAAAATGATTCTACTTAGGAAATGCTTCACATCATCTTGCTGAACTTTCTTTCCTAAATTCCATATTTCATTGCACATCTTATTCCCATTTTAATGTCTGCAAAAGAGGTATTTTACCGAGAGCATATGTAACTTAATTGGCAGTATTTTTCCCTTTTAATGCATTAAACAATCATCGCTTTTAACATGTAAAATATTACCCTCTTAAAACTGATGTTATCTTAAGTTTAACATATATAGTGATTCAGGTATTTTATTGTTCAGATATCAATAATTCAGATACTAGGGGAAATAGTCCTTTTTTTATGAGTTTCTCAAGATCTTTGCACTTTCTCTGTTTCAGTCCAAAGGACTTCAGCTTCTAATGAGGTAGTTGGTTTCTTTAGGAAACATTGTGATCTCACAAGAAAGGATATTTATGACTGCATGTGAAGCTTTTATCCAGGGCCTTAGTCTCTGCAATCACTTATTTAGTTGTCCTTCATAATGGCAGGTGGCATTTTGTCTGGCTTTGTAATGTAAGTTTCTATTGCCAGTGTCTTAACTGTGAACATTTGGCTTTAAAAGTTATATAGTCCCTGTGCCAGTGGCTCATACCTGTAATCCTAGCTACTCAGTAGGCTGGGATCTGAGGATCACTGTTTGAAGCCAGCCCAGGCAGGAATGTCCATGAGACTCTTATCTCCAATTAAACACCAAAAAAATCCAGAAGTGGAGCTGTGACTCAAAGTGGTAGAGGGCTAGCTTTGAACAAAAAGGTTTAGGGACAGCACCCAGGCCCTGAGTTCAAGACCCACAACTGCCAAAAAAAATCCCCAAACCCGACAACATCAATAACAACGAACTGCTGTTAAGGAGAATAAGAGATCAAGTAGGAATTCTTGCGAGATGTTCTAAAATAACACCACTAGGTTGGAATCGTGTCCACCTCTTTGCAAAACACTGAACGGCTTTTGCTTCATTGTCTTGTGTTTTTCCTTTCTTCAACAGTTTGAATGTTCAGGTCTGTGTCTTTGGCTCCTGACTGCCCAATGCCTTGACTGAAATGGATCTATCCATGGTATAAAAAAAGAAAAACCACACACACACACACACACATTCTTTTCTTCTTCCTGACCTTAAATCCTGGCTGTCAGCTGCTCTTCAGCAATGTGTTACATAGCACTCTCCTTACCCTGCCTCTGTGTACTTCATTATACCTGTACTTTTTCTTTAATCCCTGAAGCCTAATTGGATAGTTATAGGGCCCTTGTGTTATGACATGCAGGACTAGGAGCACAAAGAAGGCATTTAACTTTGGGAGCTTGCATTCCAAGGATGAGAATCCGATAGGCTTTCTGTTTTCCCTCTTAGCTCTGAGTTCTCAGGAACATTCATTAGCTTTTTTTTTTTTTTTTTAAATACATTCCACATTTACTGACAGCCTAGGTTACAGATCCTGGTAGAGGTGTGAGCTTGGCTCCTAGCGAGCTGTCAGTAAACAAGCAGCAAATTGCCTCTGGGATTCTTGGAGTTGAGCTGGGGGCTTCAGGCCACGGTGTGTACAGTCACAGGGAAGATCAGAGTCACCCGAAATTACTTCCAGATTGAGCAGTTAGCCTGACGATGAGCTTGGATGGGGAACGTCCTTAGTGTTAGGTAACTTCTAGTTCTAGTAGTTAAAGTGGACACAAAAGTCCTATTGAATGCTCTCAAGTTATTGTTGAATGATTATTGGGTGGTGGTTCCAAATCCGGAGACTTTAGAAAGATGGGAATGACCGGCAAAAATACCTAACTCTTTGACTTGCTTATGTTGCTATTTTGACTTCATACTGGGTTATCTAGTCTCTGAACACTTTCATTTATGTGAACTATAGCATAAGAAGTCAGCGAACAAGTGCAGATTTATATTCCAAAAGGATATATGCTTTCTTAGACTCTTGATTGACAGGTTGTGAATTTTTATCTTTGTCTATGAAAAAAGGCTTGTAATCTCTAGGGTAAAAAGCTAGTGAAATGATGCTTTAAATTTTGGGCAAAATATTTGATTCCTGGTTTTCAAAAATCTATATTTCCGTCAGGCGAATCTTGGTTCATCTGACTTTGTTTACTGAAAGTTCATCAGAAAAATATTGGTTTATGGACAACAGGAATTGGGAGGTCTAAATCTAGTTTTTTTTTTTCTTAAACGAATGGATATATGTGCAAAAATAAGTAGGTCCATAAAAATTCAGTTGTTTAAATTCAGAAGCAGAAGGACTTTTTGCTTGCAATTTTATAATGAAGATTATAGGGACTAAAGGGAAAAAAATGAGGCTGGCTAATCAGAGAGTAATCAAGAACAGTATGTTGACTTTTCTTCAGATGGCTCTGAGTTAAACATTGACTATTTGTTCTTGGTCACTTACTAAGAAGTCTTGGCTGAATTAATCTCTTGACTTAATTAATAAGAGGTTGTCCAACCATAACACTATATATCTTCTTATTTCACACCAGGCCACAATGTAAAAACTATGTGAGCATCCTTTGAAAAAGTATAGAAAAGTACATGATGCCCAGAAAACCTGAAATGTTGATGCAATATGAGAAATTGTCAAGATAGCTCAAAATGTGTGCAATCTGGCCTAGCCGGGGAACACATGGATGTAGAAACATATGTGTATGTGTTTTTGTGTGTGCATTTGTATGTGTTTGTATGTGTTGCATTGACTAGTCTGAATCCATCATTTATGCTATCAATCCATAAAAACTTGTGTTATCCTATTAATCATGGGACTTCCTGAACAGTCTGTTTTATTGTCCACCTATAGTAATCAAAGGAGCTGGAGAAGAGTGAATTCAATTTTGTCTGTTTACATTTGCTCTGATGAATTTTGACCTCTGAACCACTTTCAAAGTAACCTCTTGCTCTTTCTGGCTAATACATATAGCCAGACTGGTGGTCTGACTCTGCTCTGTTTTGGCCGACATAATATTTTCCTTCAAAAGTAAGCTGAGATAACCCAGGAAAAAGGTAGGAAAATTATTATTATTTTTCAAAAAAAAGAATACTGGAAGCCAGGTGCTGGTGGCTTACTCCTGAAATCCTAGCTACTCAGGAGGCTGAGATCTGAGGATCACAGTTCAAAGCCAGATTGGGCAGGAAAGTCCATGAGACTCTTATCTTCAACAAATTACTCAGAAAAAGACAGAAGTGGTGTTGTGGCTCATGAAATAGAGCGCTAGCCTTGAGCACAAAGAAACTCAAGGACAAAGCCCAGGCCCAGAGTTCAAGCTCCAGGACTGGCAAAAAAGCGTAATAGAAACAAATTAGAGAAATCTTCTGAATGCCTTGAACATTCTTTTAAAGATCCTTTTCCAATAAAAACATTTAAATCCCTTGTCCATGTTAAAAACATAAAGTAGACATGAACTGTGCTTAAGAACCACAGAGTTCCATTATTTTCTGGGTGAATTCTCTGGAGAGGGTAGAATATTCTCATACACTTTTCAGTCTATTAGTCTCTGCTCTGAATTGTCTATGATTTCAGTGTAACTATTACTGTGCCTTTCAGTATTGTCTTTATTAAATTATTCCTGAGCCAATTTATAAAAGGCTGAGCTGTAATGAACCTAGGTTGAAGTCTCATGTCTGCCACACCTTTTACTTGTAATTCTATGAAAGGCAGAAGCTTGTGCTCACATTAGACTGATATGACATGAATGATACTGGCTTCAGCTGAGGAGATATTTGTTACCGTCTTAAGCTGAATTTCCTCGTTTATTTAGCCAGTCACGGTGACAATGGAAATCTTATTTCCCAGTAGATGTTCTCTTTAAGTTTAACAGATTCCAGCTTGGCCGAGCGTGGAATGAGAATTGATAGAACGGGATGACCTGACGCCATGTACTAGAGGAAGGATTCTTGAAAGGAAATCTGGCAGTTGACAGAACTCAGTTCATAGGTCCTTAACGTGATCCAGGTGAACACACACAGAAGCCATGAAAAATGTCACCCAGGGCCTCCACTAACTGCTCACAACCACCCCACGGACCATGTATGCTTCAATTTCCTCAGTTTCCCTTTATTCCTACCAACAAAGGGAGGTATGAAGCCAAAGGAAATAGAGGAATCTTCTTTCTCGAATGTGTTATAGGGTTAGGGAACACAATGGTGTCTTAGACCGATCCAATGTTACCTTTGATCTTGAGGCTTCTTTTCTTTTCTTCTTTCTTATAGCCATTGTACATTCTAGGAACAAATGGCAAGAAAGGTAAATGTAGGGAAAATGTGAGAGAGGGGAATACACCTTAGGAAAGAGGAGAGGAAAGAGGCTGGGTAGAAACAAAACAGAAATGGAATACGTGATTGGGAAATGAATTTGACAATGGGAGCAAAGGGTGCCAAGTTCCTATTCAGAGCATCTTCTTTAAAGACACCACGTTTCCTAGCCACTTCTGTAGGTGTGGCTGGGATTATATGTTCTTATTTAGGGCTATGTTATAGCTAGTACCAGCATCAACAAAAATAGATAAATAGATAGATAGATAAATAACCAAGACAACAAATCCTTCCATACGCAAGATCAAACTTCTCTTGTGAAGATAATTAAAATGGCCCCTCTTGTTTTTTTTTGTTCCTCGTTTTCTCTCCCCTTCACACCCCCCCCCACACACATTTTAAGGGACATTGAAGATCAATGGTAGAGAAGGAGGAAGTTCTAAAGTTTGGTTTCAGGATCTCCAATCCCCATCTCCCTCAACTGCTCATCCTTTTTCTCTTCCCCCTCTCCCCCCCCCACTGACCCTCCTCCCAGCTGGAGTCTTTCCAAATACTCAGGGACAGGACTTTCAGAAGGTCTTCTCTATTTGTCCTTCAAAAACCAAACATGATCACAGGAACAGCCCATTTCCTCTACTCACGCTCCAAATGACCAAATGACCCAGACCTCCAGTTGGAGACTTTGCAGAAGGTCCTGGAAGAAGAGGAGGAGGAAGAGGAGGAGGAGGAAGAGGAGGAGGAGGAGGGGGAGGAAGAAGGATAGGGAGAAGAAGGAAGAGGAGGAGAAAGAGGAAAAAGGAGAGGAGGAGGAGGAAGAAGGAGGAGGAAAGAAGAGGAGGGAGAGGAGGAAGAGGAAGAAGGAGAGGAGGAGGAAGGAGAAAGAGAAGGAGAAGAAGAGGAGGAAGAGGAGGAAGAGGAAGAAGGAGAGGAGGAGGAAGAAGAAGAAAAAGAAGGAGGAGGGAGAGGAGGAGTAGAAGAAGGAGAAGGAAAAGAAGAGGAGGAGAACGAGAAGGAGAAGAAGAGGAGGAGGAGTAAGAAAAAGGAGAGAAGGAGGAGGAGGTGAAAAGAGGAGGAGGAGGAGAAGAGGAGGAGAAGGAGGAAGAAGAAGAAGAGGAGGAGGAGGAGGAGGAATAGAAGGAGAAGAAGAGGAGGAAGTGGAGGAAGAGGAAGGAGAGGAGGAGGAAGAAGAAGAAAAATGAGGAGGAGAAGGAGAAGGAGGAGGAGGGAGAGGAGTAGGAGAAGAAGGAGAAGGAAAAGAAGAAGAGGAGGAGGAAGAAGGAGGAGAAGGAGGAGAAGAAGAGGAGGAATAGGAGGAGTAAGAAAAAGGAGAGAAGGAGGAGGAGAAGAAGAAGAGAAGGAGGAAGAAGAAGAAGAGGAGGAGGTGGGGGAAGAAGAAGAGGAAGAGGAGGGGAGGAGGAGGAGAAGGAGAAGAAGAGGAGGAGGAAGAGGAAGAAAATGAGGAAGAGGAGGACGAGGCAGTAGCCCGGGCCTGTGATTTGCAACCCAGCCCAGGGCTGGAGAACACATTGTGTCTCTGTGGGCCTGAGCCTAATGAGGCGGGTACCCGGTGGGGTGGGATGGGGTGGAGTGGGGGGGCGACTCTGGAGGCGTGGGGGGGGGTCCTGGGCTGGTTAAGAAGGTGGGAGTGACGGGTGGGTGGGAGGGAGGGAGGGAGGGTGCCGGGGAGCTGTACTTGATCCTTATGGAAGCCAGTTAAAATTAATTGGAAAAAGCTTTTAAAGACCCGAGCTGCAGACCAAATGTATCCTCCTCCCCGCGCCCAACGCGAAGGTCACGGGCGAAGGCGCAGATTTATGCGGAGGGGCTGGGTGACGGAAAATGAGACCAAAAAAAAAAAAAAAAGAAAGAAAGAAAAGGCGTTTGGATTTTATTATTCCATTTACTCTGACCCTGGGCCATAAAGGGTTTGGAGAGCCTGTTTTATGTATTCAGCTGGTCCTCACCAGCCTTTGGAGCCGCTTAAATAAACCACCCTGGACTTACAGCTGCAGCCACAACATTGCAAGGAGAGGTGAGCGCCAGGAACACCGCCCGGCCGGCAGGTGCACCTGCCTGAGAATGGCCGGGCACTTGGTTTTTGCAACACCTTGGGTCCTGTAACTAGGTCCACCTACTGATTGTTAGCTCTGAAACTGATTTAGAGGCTTTTGTTTGTTTTTGCATAAAAGGTGTGCAATGCACGTGGAATCTCTCTGCTTTCCAAAAGCCACTCACTCTCCCCGGAGATAGAGTTAGGGCTTGGGATGGGGCAAAGTCTATAGTTCTTTTTATTTTATTTTTATTTTCAGATATGCCCAGGTGCTGTCTCTGAACTTCTTTTTGCTGAAGGCTAGCTCTCTACCACTGGAGTGGCAACTCCATTTCCGTTATTGTTGCTGTTGTTGTTTGGGGGGGGGTAGTTTAGTGGAGATAAAAGTCACACTGATGGGCCTGCTCTGGCTGGCTTGGAACAGCGATTCTCCAGATCTCAGCTTTCGGAGTCTCTGGGATGACTGGCGTGAGCCATCAACTCCTGGATTATTATTTTATTTATTGTCATTGTGTAAGTTGTTCTCTCTTTGTGTGGGGAAAAAAAAAAAACCAAAACTGGTTCGGTCATCAAAGATGCAATGGAAAAGCAGAGGGAGGGAAGAATTCCACCGGGAAGACCATGAAATTGGAGCTCCACACGTGCCCGTGAGTGATAGACAAAACACCTGTCTAAGCGTTTTGTGTAGTGTGGACATGTAGCCACAAAGCAGCCATGGAGCAGCCACGGGGCAGGGACGGGAAAGAAAGCCACCCTCACAATGCTCCTTTGATGGAAAAAACACCTCCCAGGCATTTTGTGGTTGTGGTTGTTGCTGTTTTTAGTCATATGTCCTAAGCACGTCTCATCCCAGAACATAGAACATGATATTGCCCCATTTTATAGATATGTAAGTTGAGGTCAGGAAAGAGCCAAAGACGGGTTCCATGAGTCACCCAAGGAGAGGAGGTGGGTCATCCGGTGATACTCTGTGTCATCGCTCCCAAGAGGCTGGTATGTCATAACAAGGCCTTTGATTGCAGCCAAGCAAGAGGTATAATTGCCCAACAGAATCCAGGTGCTTGGATTCTGAAAACCAGAGACACCCAAATGTTCAGGGGGAAAAGAGGGAGCCCCGGGGATGGTGGGGGTGGGGGGTAACGCCCTTTCACCTTGCAAATAGTTGGCTTCAGCATCTCAGAGACAGTGTGGACAAGCTAATTGAAGATACCTGGTTTGTTTCATAGCATTTCTCCTGGGTCTGTTCTTCATTGAAAAGCCATCAGGACTTTGAACTATGAATCACTGGTCACTGAGAACTGATTTGTGCCTCTCTGCCCCTCCTCTCACTGATACTCGCCAACAGAGCACCCCGCAGACTTCACTCTAGATTTCTTCCTTCTTTGATGTTTCTCCTAGTGTTCTGAAGATCTGGGAAATCACCAACAGAAATATTACAATCACTAACATTACAGGTTTTTTAAAATTCTATATTTTGTGAGCATTTTGTCTCTGAATGTTCAGGTATCAGTAGATCTACACTGGTCTTTCAAACAGACCTTAGCCTAGCAAGTTTTGTACCAGAGGAAAAGGAGTCACTGGGTGTAGTGGCTCATGTCTGTCATCCTAGCTACTCGGGCGACTGAGATCTGAGGCTGGCCATTCAAAGGAGGAAAGTCTGTGAGACTCTCATTGCCAGTTCACGCCTCAAAAATTTAAAAGTAAATAAAGCTGGAAGTGGTGCTGTAGCTCAAATGGAGGAAAGAAGCTCAGAGATAGCACCTGAGTTCAAGTTCCAGGACTGGCTCAAAAAAAAAGTATTATTAAAAATATTTAAATAGTTTGATAGAAAAACCATCCCAACATTTATTCACTAGTTTATCTTGAAAATATGTAATTAAGATGTAAATAATATAATATCCTTAAGGATATGAGGTCAAATCAAGACAAATTCAACTGTGGTGTTTTTTTTTCTTTTTCTTCTTCTTCTTCTTCTTCTTCTTCTTCTTCTTCTTCTTCTTCTTCTTCTTCTTCTTCTTCTTCTTCTTCTTCTTCTTCTTCTTCTTCCT
>NW_012267231.1:5998180-6055098 GCF_000151885.1 Dipodomys ordii | reverse complement strand
GTGTGTGTGTGTGTGTGTGTGCCTGTAGGGTGTGTGTGTGTGTGTGTGTGCCTGTAGGGTGTGTGTGTGTGTGTGTTCAATGCAGGCACATAGTACAGTAATAATTTAAAAAGCTAATGGTAATTTTGGGGGCTAACTTTGGTTGAAATTGGGGCAGCTGCATTTTAATCGACACTTCTCTCCCTGAAGCATCTATTGCAATGGGATGGGAAAAGAAAGAAAAAAAAAACTCACTGGATTCGAGTGCACCGTCTCCAGACATCAGATTGCAGTCATGTGTGGTGTCTAGAGAGGTAACGGAGAGATTTCAGTTCAGTCTCTGCAGCACTGTGTTGGGGAGGGGTGCGGGGCAGGGGGGGGAGATTTTACACAGTCTAAAGTTAGAAATGCTCTGAACTTAATGCTCAGATTTCCTCACCCATATTTTGGCATTTCTAGGAAATGTTACATAAAGAAAGAAGCCCCTGCTCCAAATTAACTCTACACTACATCTCAGGAAAATATGTGTTTTACTGGTATCAAAACTACGTGGAAATTCAAAGCAGTGAAAATTACTACCATGTGAACAGAACTGTGGGTTGTATATAGCACTCTCCTCGTGGACAAAGGGAGACCAAAAAAAAAAGTGCAAATTCCAAGTAAAACAAATTCACACACTTTTCTTAACACAAAGAAAAAAGAAAGAAAGGAAGAAAAGAAAAAAAGAAAGAAAGAGAAAAGAAAAAGCCTTTCATATAATTTGGGACAACCGGACTGCAGAGTGATGTTCTCAGACGTAAGTGGAAATCCTTTTGCTATTTACACTACTGATTTCTTTAATCTCCACTTTGGAATTAATAGACAATAACATCAGATTGCTTCCTAGCTGCTCTAGCATTTCTGCATATTTACCCAAGTGTCTAGAGTGAGAATTGTACACATATCTCTAATCCACCTGCCCGTGTTAGTTAAAAGCTTAGATAAAATCAGCAGCCCTTAGATCTTAACCTTTTAAGTCTGAAATGTTTTTAAAGTCTGGCCCTGGCAACTGAAGCAGGGCTGAACACGGCAAAGAAGGAGGAGACAGGGGAGGGGACAAGCCAGCAGGAGAACAGATCTATAAAAATGGTCTCAGCTTGAACCACTGTGGCATTCAAATGCACCAGAAATGTTATAGTGACACTGATAAGAACCATAAGAACTGGGCAAGAGTAGGTAGAAATCATCTAGTTATACTACAGAGGCATTCTACCTGCCCGCCCACCTGTTTAAAGGAACAACTGGAACTTCTTTTCAACTTCCTGTATGTTGTGTCCTCAGGAGAGAAAGAGGAGGAATGGGAATCCAAGTTGTTTTCTAAATCGATAATGCTAAATGCTAACTAACACATGTGACACAATTCAAAATAACAGGAAGTTTCCTTCATTCAAATCTTGTGGCAATTAGCATCACATCATACCATGTGTTCTCAAACCCAAGCTATGAAATTAAAGACCAACTACCACCAAGAAAGATTTGAAACCTTCATGGATTGAACACTGGTCACGTGCTAGAAAATCACCTGTAAGACCGAATTTTCTCTATTCTTTGGTTTGACCTCTCTCCCTCTGAGATAAAGAAAAATGGTGGCGGATCTTTTCTGATCTGAGAGTTTACATTTCTTTCCATATCATTCATTTACGCTCTAGCCTCTGGACTGAAGGAGATCGAATAAATGAAAATCAAACCATGATAATATTGTGTGATTTCTCTTACAATGTGCGCTTTTTAAAGCAACCACAACAAAACGCATTTTTTCTTAAGTACAGATTCAGAGGGAAGGGGCATTTCTTTGCGGGGATGGTTCTTCTGTGCTTGTTTATTAGGGAGGGGCTGGCGGTGTCAGCTGTCTGTAAATGTCCATCGAAACTCACCCGGTGCCTTCAAGGCACAGAGAGAGAACTCATCTTTCCATTTTTCATCTCATCTCAACTTTTCCTTGAGGGAAGGCACTCTATATTTCCTTTATTTCCATTCCCCCGGGCTTAGAGGGGATGCCCAGTACATATTTATCAATTGACTGCTTGAATTGCTTAATAGCAGAAGCCTATAAACTTGTGATTGAAGTGCCGCCTGCGATCTCAGTCTGAG
The DNA here is from genome assembly GCF_000151885.1 of Dipodomys ordii. Classification (NCBI taxonomy): domain Eukaryota; kingdom Metazoa; phylum Chordata; class Mammalia; order Rodentia; family Heteromyidae; genus Dipodomys; species Dipodomys ordii. The sequence continues at coordinate 6,052,989 of NW_012267231.1, read as the reverse complement.
CTGAGTTTTATTGAGTCAGGGCCGGTTGCTACTACCTGGTGATTGGAGCCTAAAGATGGGGGGGGATTTCTTCACTGGGGAGGGGAGCAGGAAGTCATCCTACCAGAGGGCTTGGTGCTCCTCAGTTACCACGCACGGGAGGATTCTGCCCACAGCCTCCCTCTTCTTCAGGACAGTTGCGATGGCAAGTTGAGTCTTCCAGCCAAAGTCTTCTTGCTCCTAACGGCTCTAAGTGAGGCTCTGCTCCATCAGCTTTATGTCCTTGATGGTATTCTCACAGGAACCCTAGAAGGTCACTCAGTACTACTGCCTGTGTACCCACATCCAACACAAGGGAGCGGAAAACACTTAGCTAAGCCCCGGCAGATACTCAAGTGACAGACCAAGAAGAAAGCCAGGTCTGCCTGATGCCCTCGCTTGCTTGTCATGGAAATGCTCTTTCTTCTCCTGGCTCCAGCTTGTCCTACACTATGGGTCAATTGAAGCATCAGCACCATGCTGCCCAAACACATCAACTCTGCAACAGAATGAGAAACAACTCAGGTTTATTAAAAAAAAATAGAGCAAGGACTTAAATAGAAGTTTCTCCCTCACCTAGAAAAAAAATATATATATATGCGCAATAAACACATGAGAAAAATTCTGTGTGCCTCTGAGCTCCTGTTCTATCTGGAAATAGCAAAGCCTAAAGATCTTATGTAGATTTTCTTTTCATTGCTATCTGGGGCCGATTGCAATTGCTTGAAGCTACAGATGAAGAATGCAATGAGGTTTTTGTTGCGACTTTGCCTGTGCCCTGCTTCGACCCAACTTCTTAGGTAGGCTAAAGACAGCCTTCCACCTATCTAGCTCTGTGCTCCATTCCTATTTTGTTCAGGAAAGGAAATCTAACGAATGCGGAGAGGGAAAAAATACCCTTTGGGCCCGTGTGAGTGTATCTTTCTTACTCTCTTCTTCTGACTTTCTCTCTCAATCTACGCCCAACAAGGGTCCCCATAGACAGAGAAGAAAGCCGTATTGTTCGGTGGGGGGATTTAATTTCACTCCATCACAAGCAACCATCGCGGTCCTGTCATTGCGATTGGTCACACTTTTTTGTGTGCTCTATCTTACTGAAGTCCCATCTCCTCTGCAGCTCCACTACATAATCTTCTGTGGGACAAAGCTCCCTCACATAATGAAAGAGGTAGAATTGGGAACGGAAAGTCAATGGACACAGTTATCAATTTGGGCCCCACACCCTCGGGCCTCCTGGAATTTCAGCCCCAGTGGCCAAACAAGACATGAGGGGAGCCTGCTGTGTCCAGGAGAGGTGGGGGGGTGGTGGAGGGGGAAGGCACCATGGTAAGGTTTGCTGAGGCCAATGAGAGAGCTGGTGGCCGCTGGGCGATGTAATCCCAGGCCTTCTTGAAGGCAGCATCAGATAGAGGCATCCCAGGGCTCTGTGGCACTGTGGCTGGGCGGCAGCTGCTGAGACTCCCACAGGCTGAGATTTAGAACCCATCTCAGTTCATCCTGCAGGGAGAAAAGTGTGGAAGCAGCCCAGAAAACCAGACCAGCACTGCAATTCTGCAAGGTGCTCAAACCCACCGAAACCCACAACATGGTCTCGCGTGTGCTCAAAGATCCAGATGCTCTCCAAATGCTCAGCGTCCCATAAAAGCACTCTAACCTCCACTCCCAAGCCAAGAACCCCCGGCCTTTGTTGAGAACATACACTAGGACCTACCACAGAGACTTACTGCTCCCTTTGTCTCCTTGTCTCTTCTCTCTCGGGTTGGTTGTGCTGTTGTGTTAGATCATTTCCCAAGCAAGCTCCTCCATTTCTTTATCTGAGTCTATGGATTTTCCCTGAATTCTAGGCCCCCTGTGTAACATAATGTTGGGGCATCGCTTTCTATACCACGGAGAAGAGTTAGCAAATGACTGGTATACGCCTTTCATCTGCAGCCAACAACGTTATTGGAGTTATGCATGTGTCCTGTGTGATTTTTTTTGAGTTATCAGTGACTCTTCCTAGCAATCCATACTGATGGTTTGATTTTTATGTTTGTTTTGTTCAGTGTAATTATCGTCTCTATTAAAGGAGACAGAGGGAAGGGCCTGAGAGTATTAAGCGATCTTTCCCTGGTTTAATCTAAATGTAGTCCCTTCTCTCTCTTCATCTGGGCAGGTTGTCAGCATGGGTGAGCACCCTGCGTAGCTCAGCACTAAGTGCACAGCGGTGTAGTATTTCTCCCCGGGAAGCTCTGGGTGGTCCTGTCTTGCTCAGGGAGCAAAGCTGATCGCAGGAGCCCTTCCTGACCACTCTTCCAAGCATCCGTCTTCAAAGGAAAGTAAGCCACCTGCAAGAAGGAACACAGCATGGCCAAAAGATGAAGAAGATACAGCCTAGGAGGTCAGACAAGCCGAGAAAGGAAGCTGTGCTATGCAAGATCTGTACTGCCCCAGCCAGCTTCCACCTTGGGATGGAAAGATATGTGTGTGTGTGTGTGTGTGTGCACATATATACATATATATTGAGTTTTGATTCTTCTACATTTCTTCCACATGAAATGCATCAGCAGTGCAAAAGAGAAACTATTGTGCCTAGAATGCACACTTCTTTTGAAGCCCTGAATCACTTGTGACTGAGATTTTATGCATCGTTATGCATTTTTTTCCTTAAAAAAGTAATATGGAAGGCTAGATGCTGTTGGCTCACAGCTGTAATCCTAGCTACTCGGGAGACTGAGATCTGAGGATTGTGGTTCAAAGCCAGTCTAGGCAGGAAAGTCCCTGTAAGACTCTTATCTCTAATGAACCACCAGAAAACCAGAAGTGGCGCAGTGGCTCAAAGTGGTGGAGTAGTAGCTTTGAGTGAAAAAGCTCAGAGACAACACCCAGGCCCTGATTTCAAAAAAACCAAAAAGTAATATTGGCCTAGTATGAGAGAATAGATGCTAGTTTTACAAACTGTTCTAGAAAGATATTTTAAATTCGCTTTAGGTATTTCAACCACAGAACTACCAGCCACATATGAACAAGTTATAATCTTGTGAGTCTAGTTATCGGTGTTTTCCCAGTGATGAAGTTACATGATCCTTTGGAACTAACAAGTATAAATGGTATTTTCCTAAGGATCTGGACAGGAAGCAGGGAGAAGATGAAGTCTGTGAGCACTTTGTATGGTACCAGTGTCTGATTGTGGCCGTATTCAATACTCATCCACCAAACACTCAGTCCTGATCTTGGTAGGTCCCCGTCTAAAGAGGTTGGAATTGCTTTAGACGAAGTTTTTGCAACATGGTAAAGACATAGAATCAGAGGAAGAGGAAAGGATGGCATTGTGACTTTTTTCCCTTGTAACTTTTCTTCTCAGTTTTAGATCTTGTTTTTTTTTTTTTTTTGCATGGCACATGTTGACATAAAGAATCCTTTTATTAAAAAATATTCCAAATAAGAGTAGATCAGGGACTTGGGTAAGCCCACCTGTTCTTGGCAGGAAGAACACTCAAATTCCTAAGTCTAACCCCACGCCGCTCCCCTGGTCCCATACTTCTTTGACTCACACAGAGTATCACCGTCCCTTTACGTGACAAACAGCTCTGCATTGGAAGAGATGGCCCCTCGTGTGTCCGGCTGCAGGGCCTTCAATATTGATGGTGACCTTGGTTATTCTGGCCAGTCCTACCGGGCTACTATAACAAGGTACCACGGAAGGGGAGAGTTATAAGCAACCAATACTACCTTTTCAGTTCTGGAGAATGGAAGTCCAAGGCCCCATGGCACTGGTAGAATTGACATCTGGTGGCAGTTTACTTTGTTACGAAAGATACTCCCCCGCCCCCCACCAATGTGTTCTCCCCTGGGAGAAGGCCTGGGGCCTATTGATTCAGCAATTTTTTTCCTTTTTTTAGTTTCAGTCATGGGACTTGAAATTAGAACCTGGGCACCATCTGTGATATTTTTTTGCTCAAGGCTAGCGTGCTATCACTTTGAGCCACAGCTCTACTTCTGGATTTTAGGTGGTTAATTGGAGATAAGACTCTGATGGCTTTTCCTGTCTAGGCTGGCTTTGAACTGTGATCCTCAGAGATCAGTCTCCCTAGTAGCTAGGATGACAGGCACGAGAGCCACCAGTACCTGGGCTTGGGCCTATTTATAAGGGCACTAATTCTACTCACAAAGGCTCTGTTCTTATGACCTAAGCATCTCTCAAAGGTCCTACCCCCTAACATCATCACCGGAAGTTCAGATCTCAATTCATGAACGTGGGTGTCACTTTCAGGTGACAAGAACGTTCTATAGGATAATCAAAAGGATTGAATTGAGAAAATAGACATAAGCATATCACCATTTAGTTCCTGGTGATGCTATTTCTCTGTCATCACTGAATAGTATTTATTAATATATCAAGAGTGCTAACTAAACAATCAAGTAGTAGGTTTTATTTTTAATACCAGATTACTCCTTTAGAGTCAAATCATTTTCAGTAGCTTAGGAAAAGAAGGTTTCTGAATACAAATGATGAAGGATTATGGCTTTGGCTCTCGGTAGCTAGTGGGAATGAGAAAATACAAAGCAGAGTTCCCAAGGCTTGAGATAATGACTGTATTTCACCCGCAGTAGATGGTCTTGCGGGCTATGAATTGATGTTCAGTCCAAGTGTCGCTCCTAGTACCATTTAGCTCTTCAGAAAGATGGTACTCTTCAAGGGAAACAAGGGCAGCAAACAGATGTGGCTGGTGCTTGTGAGGAGCCTAGAAATGACAAACCTGGAGCTCAGGAGAAGTGTCAAAGTGTCTCTCTGAGTGTGTTCAGCTCTCTGTGGCCTAGCCACATGACTTGTGGAATGATACAATCAGACGGGTTGGAGAGAGGGAGAAGAGGAAAAGCAATCATCTTCTAAAGGAGATGGAAACATCTCATCCATTAAATGCTCCTAGTGAGGATCGACTGGCGTTTACAAACCTAGTAGCTCAGGAGTGTCCTTTGTCAGACAATACTGTACGTCCGCCAATAACCCGAGTTTCATCTTGCAGGGGGAGGAAGGTGGTGATTATATCGATTTATGTTTTAAGAACATTTTCCTTATGGCTGCTACAAGATGGTACCTGCGGGTCTAATCAAGACCACCACCCAAGCTTTGTTTCTGATCATCTGAACTGTTGGTTCTCTTTTACACGCTGCCCTCCTGCCCAAATCAAACTGACAGAGAATATTTATTGAAGTGTGGGAAGTTTTTTCTTTTTTCCTAGTATGAATCCTAGTTTATACAGGGACCATTAGCAGAGAATATTCTAAATCTATTTGTGGGTGACTCCGTTCTCAGTTCCATATGTGTTTCTCCGCATGCGTTGTTACAAAGGCCCTGTGGTGGCTGCATGTGGCTTTCTCTGTGTCATATTCACAGTCTCAAAATTCAGAGTCTAGGGAAAGAGGGCCCATCAAAATCATGAATATAATGCAGACAGTCTGAATCGAGTCAGGAGGGTACGAAGTGCTGAGAGAGTTGGGAGGAGGAGGAGGAAAACTTTTGTTCTCATGGTTCTGAAATTCCTGAGGAAGTTGGGGGTGAAGGGTTGGGAAGAGACGATTAAGCAACAGGTTGATACCTAATAAGTTATTTCTGAACTTTGTAAGTTTGAAAAAGATCCTGTCTTTGTCCTACTCACTAGTAAGTTAGGGGCAAAAGGAGAGGGGGGTGGTTAAAAAAGTATTGATGGAGTCACTAGAGAGATGCACAAATGATCTCCCTTGGAAGCAGAAGCTACACCGCAGGCTGTTCGGGTATTACAGGTACAAGCACAGCTCATTGGCAGATATCCTCCGATACACCTGCACTACGAACGTATGTCCACGTGCACGAAATCACGGTGTTGTGGAGCGCAGATTTAGGGATTGGGAGGGGGTGGGGAATGCAGAAATCGGTGTCTCTACAATGTAAAGGAAATGCATGCATTCCGGCTTTGTCCGATCACAAAAGAGTTTGGCAATGTTCGATGAAACCAGCCCGTAGATTCAGTCCAACACCTGGCAGATTCAGTCAAGAATGTCAAAATTTCTGTGACTGAATTGGCAGGTGTTAAGACTGATGGACTGGTTAGTTTCCCCCATCAAAGCCGTAGAACCATTTGTGTTCATAGATGACATTTCAGACTCAATATAGAAAAAGGGAATTTGGGGAATTAGCACTGGAGTGATCTTCTCGAGGGACAATTGGACTCAGAGGTCGGATACCAAGCGATCATTTTGTAACATCATCCTGTCCCAATTGGAGCTTCACGTCTTTGCACACCCCCTCCCCCCATTATCCATCACCATCATCAGAGACGGGTGGAGTTGCCCTTACACAGATAATCGCAGCAACTTAGCTTGCATTTCCCTTAAGTCTAAGTAGTCAGGAAACCCGTTTTGATGCTTCTGTTTGATCTTGAGTGAATTTCCACAAGGACTGTATTCAGAATTATGAGCGGAATACATCTACATTTTTATTATCGAGGCATATCGGTTCTCAAGCATTAGGTAGAAAAACATCCATTAGAGATATTTTTCAACTCAGCACTTTCTCCTATGATAATTTCTTAATGACAGAAGGAAAGGCTATTAGAATAAAAATGGAAGGCTTAAAAAAAAAGAGCTAAATATGCTAAATATCTTCCTGCTCTCATTTTTTTTTCTTCTGGAAACCGGGTCCCAGTTGCTTGCATGGTTGGTATTTCGCTTATGAAGAAAAGTATGAGGTGTGTGTGTGTGTGTTTTAAAGGCCTTCAGGATGATGGAGTGGGGGGGGAGGAGAGGGACTTACAGCCAGGCCCCCACCCAGCCAGGAGACATGTGTTTCTGCATAAAACCCAAAACATGAAAGACTCCCTCCCCCCCACAAGTGCTACCCATCTTCTTCCTCCCACGGTCTGAAGTTCAGGGTTGTCTTTGTGTAACCCACTCTTTTCTGAACTTGAAATCCAATTGGACAACAATGAAAGCCAATTAGCACGTGAGCGAAATAAACCAAAGATTCTCTCTCCCTCCCCTTGCGCTTCCCGTGGCCCATAGAAAGCCGGTTAGCTCAAGGCATTAGCATAGTTGTGTGGCAGGCCAAGCATAGAACGGAGACACGTTGGCTTAAAGTATTAGAAGACTGGGGCAGCGGCTGGTGCGGCCGCACCGTGTTATTCTGAGCCCACAGCTGCCGAGCATTCTTGACAGGAGATTGTCCAAGGACAATCAAAGGGAGAAGAGCGGTTAAGCCAGCGTTTGCCTATCTCATATTCTCTGCTTGATCCTCAGCCTCAAAGACAATGCACATCTGTTGCACTTCAAGGTCTGAGGCTGATCCTCATTCCCAGCCTTTCCCTCCACCTCTGCTTATTTCAGAGAGCAGGGTTGGGTTGTACTATCCAGCCGGGGATGGGGTGGGGGCAGGGAGAGAGGGGGGAGCTGGATCATTTGCGGGGTCATGTCTTTGGAGAAAGCTGGGGAGGAGTGGAGAGGGTGGGGGAGGGAAGCTCTCTTCTGGGTGACTTTTTTGTGTTTCTGTGTTTTTTTCTGAACACTCAAAAATGTATAGGTCAACATCCCATTATGTGTGATCCTCATAGGGTTGAGGGCTGATCCACAAAAGCTCAAGGTCAATCCCAAGGGACTAGCTTATCAGGGGCCAAGATAGGTGGCGGTCCAAGACCGGGTATTCTCAGAAGTAAGAAATTATCCCTTCAAATGCGAGGTGAAGAAAGGAAGAACGATCTATGTGAAATTTAAATGTTCTGGATCTACCCTCCAAGCGGAAGGCATTGTGTTTCCCTGTGTAAATGATACAACGGACGCGCGAGTGAAGATCAGAGTCCATCTCGGATAAAGAGACATGAAACGCATCTGTATTGGTGACATCTGTGGAGATGATGCCTTGTTATCTCTCTTGGGGGCAGAGTCTTGGGACTTAACTTCCCATCGATGCTAAGCGGCATGTCATGCTCGGCCGTGTGTATGCCGATATGCTTATTTACTTAAAATCCTTTGTTGCTACACATTCCACTGCATGGGAAAAAAAAAGAGAGAAATTTTAAAAAGCAGCTCTTCCTTATGGTAACACAATATCAGAGGCCATTGAAACAGAAGAGTGTTATCAAGTGGGAACCCTGAATCATTAATTGTCAAAGTCACACACACACACACACACACACACACACACCATTCTACCATACAGAGCAGGGCGGGGGGGTATGGGGGGGTACAGAGGAGACAGCTCAAAATATTCTCTTTATAGATAATTCTATCTCTCATTATTTCTGGTAAGCGATATATACTTGCCATATCGAATCATAACTCTCTGATGAAAATATCGACCCTACTTTTACCCTATTTCCCAAGCCTCTAGGGAGATATACAATTTTATATGAATCATTATTCCCAAGGCTAGAGCATGCACACGTGAGTGCACACACACACACACACACGCTTACATATACATATGCTCAGTGTGATTATTAAACAGATGAATGAATGATCTACAGAGTTAATCATGTGTCAAATTTATGAACAGTACACCCAAATGGTATTTCTGTGATTATATACAGGAAGAGTAGAAAGCTATATTTTTTAGAGGATTTCCTAAAAACTCAGCAGGAAATAAGTTTCTTTCTTTCTCTCCCTCTCTCTTTCTTTCTTTTCTTCCTTTCCTTCCTTCCTTCCTTTCTCTCTCTTTCTTTCTTTCTGTCTGTCTGTCTTTCTTTGTTTCTTTCTTTCTCTCTCTCTCTTTAAGCACTAATTAGTTCTGAGTTCTTTTATTTCCACAACAGCAAAAATAATAATAATCTATTTTTAAGTAACCAGTGGAATTGAAGCAGGCCTTAAACATCACCTGTATTTCTACCACGACAACTAATTACAGGGGTAACTTTCACACATAGGATTGCAGGTGTAAATATTTAATTGTGTGTGCAAGCCAGGTGGTGAGGGCACTCCTTAACTATGTGTTCAATTGTGTCTGCTCTAGTGACTTTGGCAATTAGCTGTAGGTGCAAAAAACCAGAGACCTAGCTGAGGCCCTATTAAAATCAGGTCTATATAGTCCACAGCCTTTTATCTGTGAGGGGGAAGGGCTATACATTTTGCATCTCGTTTAGCCGGTTCCTAGCCGGGGCCAGAGAGAGTGACTTTCAGCCAGTTATTGAATCCAGAGCAGCCGGGACTTTGCCTGATAAGAACCGAACACAGTTGCCTAGAATAATCTCCAGCCCTCTTCCACACAGCCAAGTTTTCATAGGAAGCTACGATGTCTAGGATAAGGCTCAGGGCTTGCGTGTTGTACAGAGGCTAGGGTACCCTGGACAGGCCTTTGCCTTGTGTGACCAGGACATAAAAGTTTGGACAAGATATTTGAAGAAGTGGGCAAATGGTCTTGAATGAATCATTTTAGTGGCTTTACCAGCGCTTCTTCACCCTTTCCGACGCTAGGTAATGGAATATATGGTTATTTGTGGCAGTAGCAACCATTTTCAAGCTCGTTGTTATACACACACACACACACACACACACACACACACACACACACACACACAGAGTGGAGCAGCTCTTCAGGGAGCATAAAATGATTATAGGTGACATCGGCCGAGAAGCCACACAAATAAAATGCTGACAGAGGCTGAGAACCAACTGGGTGAGTCTCACACTTACCTTTAGGAGGGGTTGAGGAGGATGAAAACAGAGGAGAATGGGAGCTGATGACTTTGAATTCCAGTCTTATTTCACTGGCTGTGCGGCTTGGGCAGGTTACTTAAGTTAGCTGATTTGTTTTATTCTTGTGCTGTGAGTGCCACTAACACCTCCATCCCTGGGCCTTGTAAGAACTAGCGATGAACTGGGCACTAAAGACATGACTAGTACTCTTTAGAGAGAAGAATGATTCAGAAGGGATCCTTATGAAGCAATCAACTGAAAGAATTCATCAGAGGGTACTTCTAGGTACCTAAGTGGCCATGTCTCTCTCTCTCTCTCTTTCTTATATATGTATATGTATATTCCCTTTAAAAGTTCATGACCATGTTCACACCTGTACAGATGTATTCTCAGATTTCTAGCTGGAGCAGTAAATCACAAACCCTCTAAACCTTTGTTGCTTTATTTTATCTCATTTTTTAAGGGAACTTAAGTATGTTTCAATAAGCCAACATTATTCTGCTTGTAATAGTTTCTTCCACCACCTCTAGATGCTCATTTTAGGGCTGACATTTTGGTTAAGAATTCTTATATGTTTCCTGGTTTGGAATCTCATCATTCATTTGGTTCTTGGCTTGACGATGCATGTGTACAGCAATGTTAGAGCCGCTGTCTTTTCCTGTCTGTCTCTCCATATGTATCCAGAGACAGAGACTCACACACACAGAGACAAAGGGAGAAAGAGAGACAGAGACACAGGCAGAGGCCCAATTTAAATGTCTAACTGCATAAGACGGAATAGTCTAACCGCTTCATTCTCCAAAGCATGAACTGGTAACATGGATCTGAAAACCAAAATTATGGTGGACGCCACCGAACCCAACCCAAACCCCACCCCACTGTGCCCCCGCCTCATTGCCAAGAAATTGACAGCATTCAACCCTGGTATTTATTGCTCATTTTAACTACAGTGCCTAGCAAGCACTTTCCCAGCCTTCATTGCAAAGGCAATTATATAATTCATATACCTAAGAATTTTACCCCAGCTTTCCTTGCATATACATATATATATATATATATATATTTTTTTTTACTGTATTGGAGCCTGTTTGTGTGTTTGCTATATATCAGCTGACACCTCGGTAAAATCTTTATATTGGATGCTTTTGGCAATTACATGGCACATAATCGCATTACCATGTGTAATTTGTGTAGCTCTACTTTTCCTGGAAGCTTGGCTCTGTGGTCATTCCAAGTAGGAATGTTTTAAGAAGTCTCACTGATACTTCCTTCTAATGACCTCTTCCTGTGACAGAAGCCAAATAATTCTTCCACCTTGGCTTCCTGGTTCTTCTCTTCCATTAAAGACTAACCAATTAAAAAAAAAAAACTTAATGACAACTTTGCCAACCATGCAACATTTTTTTGTCTCCAGGATTCCTTCTGAATTCATACTTCGGTTTTGGGTTTTTCAACATGAATATGGCCCTATATGTTACTCCCCTGTTTTGTTTTTAACAAACAGTACTTCCTAATTTCCAGAAGAGGATTTGAAAGTGTTTACCACAAAGAGAATTCAATGATTAAGTAGTTGAAATTGCAAAGAGAGATCTAAAAATGGTGTGGGAGATGGATATAAAATATTATTCCTAAAATGAAAGTAAATGTATCTCCCTTCCTTCCTTCCTTCCTCCCTTCCTCCCTCCCACCCTCCCTTCTTTCCTTCCTTCCTCCCTTCCTCTTTTCCTCCCTCCCTTCCTTCCTTCCTTCATCCTTTCCTTCCTTCCTTCTTCCAAAAACAAGCATGTTACCACTATGCTCCAAGCCCCTGGGTAAATTGATTCCTGTGAATAACTAGAATTCAAATCTCCAGAAGGGCACAGACACCATTATCTGGAGTTCTCAGTTATAATTTATTGAATCAACATTAAATCCAGTTTGGATTTTCCCTGAAACTAGCGCTTGAAGGCCTTTGTGAGAGTTACACAAGCTATTATAAAGCACTAGACATTGAGAATTCTGCTGATTGGCAAAAGACCTCGTTTCCTGGGGTGGGGTGTGGGGGGGATGTCTGTTGCAAGGGTAAGAAGGACTTGTCCATGCAAGGTTCTACAACCCCATACTTCCTGAATGCAAGGCTTTTCCCTGTGTTGATGTTTGAACACCTAACTGCGTTCGCTGTATTCATTATAACTGATCCTAGCTCTGTGGGGTGGGGGATGGGGATCACAGAATGTGTTTTTGTGTGGCCAAAGGAGAAACTCTTTGCCTTTAATTCATCCCTCTGCCTGTCCCCTTTGCAAGTAACTTCAGTTTGCAACCATAATGGAGCCTCACACATTATTTCACCACCCTTCTCAACACTCAGTGGCCCCAAAGCAGACACAACGAAATCACTGGACAGACATGGAATGCAGCCTGTGTCTTCTTACGGCCACCACACAAAGAACTTCATTTTGGATGGTATCAAATTCTATTAACTTGGAATATATTCACCTTACTTAGGAACAAAATTCAACTTCTTCCTTTAAAAGCTTAATGCGCTTTATTGTATGATTTTTTGGGGGAGGCGGTATTTTTTGGCTTGGCAGTACTGGTTCTTGAAGTCAGCTTGGCTGGTCTTCTACCACTTGAGCCATGCCTCCAAATCAGCTTTTGTGTTGCTTGTTTGGGAAATGGAGTCTAGTAGACTTTTCTTCCAGGGTTAGTTTTGAACTGCGATCTTTCAGATCTTAACCTCCCGAGGAGCTCGGAGTACAGGCATAAGTCAGCTAGTGCCTGACTGGTAACTTTTAGATCAAGTGCTGTATCTAAATATTATAGGAAAATATAAGCAACGAAACTATTGTAGTGAATAGTAACTCCCTTGTACAACTACTTAAAGAAAATAAAAATATAATTAAAATTAAAAAGGGAAAAATATAAACAAGTAGTAAAATCCAACAAATAGGATTTACTATAACCAATTAGTAAAGCAACCATATCAATCACCTCTGTATATGCAAACACACACGCCTCGTCTATTTTACCTCCATCTTTGGTGAGGAGTCCCTTCAGAAATCGGCATTTCTCTTTCCCCAGGCTATGTGATTGAGCAGAACAGCACACACACACACACACACACACACACAACTAGAAATGCACACACAGATAATAGTGTGATACTCAACAGGCCAAGGATTGCCAAGTTTCCTGTCAGACCTGTTCTATCTCCAGATTTCAACTCCCTAGTACTCTGGTCTTCTAGTTCTTGAGAATGAGTGGATGCAGATCGATAATTCAGGGGCACGGTGTGAAATTCTAAATCACGGAAAAAAGCTAATTGTGTTCAAGAGCAATCAGTCACATACAAAATGCATCCATAACTTTAAGAAAAAAATTTTTTTCACTGTTAAACTAAAGCCAAAAAGATTTTCGGTTTCATTTTCTGCTTAAAATTTTAATTAACTAGAATTTCAATCCCCTGGGGAGCTCCATTAATTTAGGTTCAATTGTAGAAAACTTTCAAGTACTTTTGCCTTTTAGAAATAAAATTAATAAAATTCATTCAATGAAATGTATTCAAAGGAAAGAAAAGTTATGAAATTTCATTTTAAAAAAAGAAACCTTTCTGAGCTGAAGTGGCACCGAAGTAATGATATTCCTTCTAAGGTTCAAATTTCTATATGTCTACTTGGATGTTGTTGGCTTGTGTCTGCCAGCCTAGCTACTCGGGAGGCTGAGCTCTCTTTCAAGGTCAACACAGGCCGAGAAGTCCATGAGCCTCTTATTTACAATTAACCAGCAAAAAACTGTAAGTGGAGCTGTGGCTCCAGGGGTAGAGCACTAGTCTTGAAGAAAAAACAAACTAGCTCAAGTATAGCACCCAGGACCTGAGTTCAAGCCCCAGAACTGTCACACACACACACACACACACACACACACACACACACACACACACTCAAGTGTACACTGCAAAGAGTACTGTAATTTGTATTACATTCAATGTTTTTCTAGATCCATTTGTGTTTGGTATACATTCTTATCTGTTTAATGTTTGTGGCTGTACTAGGCTTTAAATTCAGGGCTCTGTGTTTACTAGAAAGGTGTTCCACCATTTGAGCCATGGCCCCAGACCCTTTTTTTGCATGGGGCTAGCCTCAATCCTTCTATGGATGATTCTTCAGGAGCTGGGGTATGCTATCCAACCCAGAGTACTCAAGATGGAGACTCACTAACTCTTTTCTTTTTTTCTCTTGAGCCAGGATCACCCCATTCTGTTTCCCTTGAATAGCTGAGATTACGGTTGAGAGCCACAACACTCAGCTTAGTGTGTTTTATAAAGCACATCTCGCAAGACTAGGATTCTAAGAAAAACACTGGAAAAAATTCTCTTCTGTATGCTCATCTTAGTTTTTAAAGAAAGCCAGAATTTGAGCCCTTATCTACCATTTCACATCCTCTGTTGCTTTGTGTAATATTACACTTTCTCTCTGAAAGTCTTATCTTCTCCTTGCCCCCCTCAAAATATAAATATCTACTTATGAGCAATTCATGATACTTTGGTCCTGGACCTTGTCTTAGGGATGGAAAGGTATCTCTTATCTCCTTAAGCATTGCTCTTAGATTTCTTGGTCAACTGTCCTGTGGTAGGCTTACATTATTTCCTGAGAATTAATACACACATGCTCAAATGATGAGCCCAACAGGGAAATCAACTCATAGCAGGAGGAAAAAATAAATAAAGTGGAAGAATAATACACTGGGCTTGATAATAAGAATCCTGAAAAAAATAATGACCTATATATCCTTGTGATTGTTATTTATTTTTAAATGCTCATTAACCCACGAGGAATATCCCTTAGTATGAGTCAATAGCATTGTATCTGCTGACAAAAGTCCTGTGTCTATTTCTACTCTCTGTCTGGTGTCTGGTGCCCATGGCATACCAATACACACACACACACACACACACACACACACACGGATGGAGCCTGCGGGGTGGGGGAAGAGGGAGGGTGGGGTGAGGCGGGGCGGCTGCAGGTCCATATCATGCATTCTTACCCTGAGCACTTCAGCATTCAAACCATCCAGATTAGGAATTTGGCATTTTAAAAATTCCACCGAAATTGGGCTACAAAATATAATAGGCTTAGACACCTGCTCTAATAACATTGCATTAAAAATACCCCAACAGCCTTGCCATAAACATATTTTACAATATCAGAGTCAAATTTTATGACATCATTATAATGAATATTGCAGTGGGCCCCATGATTGGCTATTGTACCAGTACAGGAACGGGGTGACTGTAATACAGTCATATCATCATGCTTTCCTAATAAAAGTTTTATTGTATCCCTATGCACATTAAAAAAAAACACTAACTGCATTAATACATTGTAATTCACGTGCTTTTTTTTTTTTTGGTTATAGAACAAATAACAAACCCAGTGCTAATGAGCTCATATTTTCCATTATCTCAGAGCAACCTGTTCCCAAATCCAGTCCTCTGAAATTCCACCCCACCCCCACCCCAAAAATGTCCAAGAGTGTTCACTAGTGGAAGGTGTTTCTTGATTTCCTGACCCATTCATGGGCATCTAGCCACGTCTTCCACATGATGGTTGCTTGAACGGCGCCATTGTAGAATGCTATTATTTTCTTCAGAAGAGAAGGCACTCCCATTCTTGTCGGCCTTTTCTTTTCCCAATAGCAATAGGTGTTTTCATAGTGAAGCTACACACACACCTGACGTGGCTGTTGTCTGACTCATTCTAGGTACGCTGCAGCACTTCTTTACCGCTGAGTGTGTGAAGTCACAGCAAGGGATCTCTTTGTTTTCAAAAAACAATAGAGGACCGAGATGATGGTTTTGCTCGCCTCTTCCGCTGTGGTCTTCAGGAAACTATCAGAGGACTCAAGCCTCCACGTGCATCAATTAAGAGACCCACCCAGGATCCTGTGGGATCCCCTGGTTTTTGTCTCGGCTTCACACCCACTGACGTGTTCACGTTCAGCCTCACGCCCTCAGCCATCAATTCTTCCACTATCAAAGTTCCTGGGCGTTTGTTTGAAATAGAGCTGGTGGTGAGGTGGGCGCAAGGAGCAGAAAGCCGATTAGAATGCAGGGGAGGAGATTGCAGACATCCAAGAAGAAAAATAGGAGTCACCTTGCGGGACCCAGCTTATCCAGAGAGGCCCCCCCCCCCGCGCTCCTCTCTTGTAAACTTGGGGCTGCCCGGTTATCGCCTGCCACTTTTGTTTGTGTGGCTGTCTCTTTCGCCCTGTGGCTGGACTGGCTGCACTCAGCAATGTGGACAGAGGGAGCTCCGAGGGATAAGATAAAGAAGAGCATTTCTGTAAGGCTGGAACTCGGTGATTCTCTAAATAAAGACTCCTAGAGTTTACACAAGGGTTGTCCCACCATTGGGTAATGCGCGCGCGCACACACACACACACACACACACACACATTCAGACCCTCTAAACTTGGGTGTAGGGGCTTCCATTGATGTTGGAACATCAGTTTCTTAAGTAGATACTGGCAAGAAGTAGAGACTGGCAAACCCCACTCAGTTGGTATTCATTATCGGATTATCCCCGATTCAGACTACGATAATTTTTTTAAGGATGCAATCATCCAAGTAGAACTATCATGACTTTTACAGAGGGAGTGTGCTGGAGCTGGTGGCTTTGTTGAAGCATAATTCATACGCCCTCAGGATAAACTTGTTCCTCTACAAGTTTGGTTTCTAAAGGTTTATCACGATCCATTTGGGTATTTCTGTGTTTTTGTGCATACATAATATGCATGCATTGGGCTATGGTAAGGAATCCAAACATATACATTGTTCTTACCGTTTATGAGATAGTTAACTTTTCAAACCATGTTTTTCTTTTTTTTTTAAATCAACAGAGAAGAGAATCATGTTACTACTAGCATTTATATAGCATACACTGGATGTCTTGCTCCATTCAGAGAACTTCCCATTAATTAATCTACAAACAAAGTAATAACTCTCCAAGACTTTATTTTTTTTAAGAGACACAGCCTCACTATGTTAACTAGTCTAATTCTAAACTTGGGGCTTAACTGATCTTCTTGTTTTTGCCTCCTAAGTAGTTGGGACTATAGAAGGTGCCATCCTGTCCAATTTCCCTGGACAAATGATGCTTCTAAGGCACAGAGAGATTAAGTAATTTCCCCAATGACATGGAGGTAGAGAGCTGAGGTTCAGACCCAAGCCATCAATCACCCTCCTGAGCTCTGGTTTTTAACCTCTCCAAAACCTCCCATCAAAGTTCTCACTAATGGAAAGACTTTGGCATAGAAGGATGAATTGTTCCCAGGAAGTACATAATAACTCATCTATGCCAGAGACTTTGACCTTGTGGAATTCCTGAATCTCCTCCTTTTGATATGGCTCATCTGGAGGCTGGAGATTTGTGAAATGACTATTGGCTAAATCAGACCAATGATCATCTACCCGGCAGAGAAAGCTGTTTTTGTCAGGATGATAAATTACATTTTTACTCTTCATCTATTCATTGATCCATTGATCCATCCATCCATCCACCCATCCATCTATCCATCCACCCATCCACCCATATATCCATCCATCCATCCATTCAGCCAGCCAGCCAACCAGTCGGCCTTCCATGTTGTATTGAACACATTTTGAACCATACCTATCCTCTTATTGTTTTATTTTGTAATTTTTTAGCTATACTTGGGCTTGAACTTCTGCTTGCTTGTGCCGGTTGCTTAGATGACTCTACCACTTGAGCCACACTGCCAGCTCTGCTTTTTGCTGATTATTTTAGAGATAGAGTATCTCAGGCATTTTGCTGGAAATAGGCTGGCTTTGAGCCTCAGTCCTTCAGTTCTCGGTCTGTCCAGTAGCTAGGATTACAGGCATGGTCCATAGCATTCAACATGTTCCTTTATCTCTATCACTTTCCAGTGATAAAGATATCAGACAATTCTGTGATTCTGAGCTCTGTTGTCTCTCTTTGTTTTATTTTTAAATAAGCATACCTGAAAGTGACCTAGAGCTCTACTGTGTGATCTTTTTTGAACACTGAGCAAGTCAAGGTCTTCATTGCCATAATATTTTATGTTTTGGTGGTGGTGGTCGGGGTGTAGATGAAGAAGAATTAAATGAGATGATACTTTAAGAGAGTAGAATTAGGTCATAGGTAGGTATTTTCCTTAGAAGGAAAATCCAACTTAACTAGGAGTAATCGTAGAATAAAAAGGATAAAACCATCAAGGAAAAATACAGACAAGCATATTTTAGCACTTTTCTGAATATAAGAAAGTATAAAATAGACACATTTCATTGCATTGCATTAAATTTAAACTGAATTTTATGTGATATGTCAAACTATTTAAGAGATACTTGAATAGAAAATCATAAGCTATAAGAATTTTTTTAAAAATGAAGGAATGAGGAAGTAGGTTATTGATAGAGTGTTTACCTAGCAGGCAAGATGCCCAGGGTTTAAGCAGCAACAACACAAAAACCATTAGATATATTAAAAGAAAATGTGAAAAATATGTAAACTGATGGCTAAAAATTCATGCAACTAGCCAGGAGAAATACACAAAACTTTTCCTTCACACTGGCAATCAAAGAAATGAAAATTGTTGTTTAATTGGAAACACTATATTATCAAGGACCATTTGTTTTTTTGAATGTATTGAACTGCCAGTTTTTGTTGGTCAAGTGAATTTGATGTCAGTCCAGGCAGAAAGATCTGAGAGACCCCATCTCCAATATAAGCAGTAAAAAGTAGAGTTGGAAGTCTGGCTCGTGTGGTAGAGCATCAACTAAGGAAACAATGCTGAGCAAGTGTTAGGACCTTTGCATCCAAACTGAAGACTGTAGGTTCAAACCTGGGGGTCATCAAATAAATAAGCAAACGAGTTCATTAGAAGAACCAGTGACAGAAAGATATTTAAGGAGTTGGGAATAGAACTGCTGACCTGAACATTACACACTGTATGTATGTGTTGAACCGTCACATTTTGCTATATAAGTGCAACTAATACAAAATTTGTTTGAAAAATGTTATCCTCCCAAATGCATGCCTGAATTGTGTGACACGTGTGTTTTTCCACAGTACACGTGCCTGTCTGGATGTATGAAGCACATGGAAGAGAGATTTGTATGCTGTAATTACCATGCTATTGTGTGAATTGAGTTCTATATGTGTTTTATAAATTAAATGTCTCTTTAGACATAAAGAATTAGGGGACAAACAGATAAATAACTTACCCAAATTCTTATCATGATAAAGATTTTATGGCCAGGCGCTGGTGGCCTGTAATCCTAGCTATTCAGGAGGCTGAGAGCTGAGAATCAGAGTTAGAAGCCAGCCCAGACAGGGAAGGGTGTGAGACTCTTAGCTCCAATGAACTACCAAGAAACCAAAAGTGGCTGTGTGGCCCAAGGTAGCTGAGCGCTAGCCTTCAGTGGAACAGTTCAGGGACAACACCAGGCCCCTGAATTCAAGCCTCAATAACTGACCACATGCACACACACACACACACACACACACACACACACACACACACACACACACACACACACACAAAGACTATGGATAAATGAGATTAGGACTTTAATATTTACATGCTTGACATAAAACCTAGGTTACTACAACTTTAAACTACTATATAATTTAGCATTAGAGCACCGGCCTAGTGTGAGTATGGCTCTGTGTTCCATCTACAGCAGCAGGAGAGAACGAAAGGAGACCAGAAATGTACACAATCAATCAGCACATCTGAAATACATACTGGCATGTACCTGGCCCCGAATGAAATACCCCCTGGTCCGGCAGAGAAAGACTATACATGTAGTCTTGGATTTTCTTCTTTCAATAACTGCAAGCTCCTTCTTTATCCATCCTAAGACCTTTGGGGATTAAAAACTCTATACACCTTTTGGAGAAGGATGCACATTGAGTCCTGACTCTGTCACTATAACACTGTGGTCTTGGATAAATTACTTACCTCAGAGGACTGTGATGGAGATTAAGTGGCCGCATGCCCGCAGGACATACGCTTTACAAGGTTCTTGCAAATAATAAATGGTTAATAAATAATAGGGACTATATGGGGATTTTTGTGCCAACCCTTCTTTAATGAACATATTATTCTCATATTGAGAAAAGTGCAATAAATATCCCTGTTGGAAAAAAAAATGAAGTCAACCAATGACTTGATGTAAACTTCCAACTGTTGTTTAAATTTTTTTTTTTCTGGTGGTTGTTTTAAAGAAAGAAAAAGAACCAAAGCCACCTTTGTCTGGAGTTATATCCCAATTGTGGTTGCTCACCGCAGGTGGGTGCAGAAGGCCGGAGGGAAAAACAATTAGGTGCAAATCCTTTGACTTAATGAAAAATAAAATTAAGAAGACTAATACCCAGCAGGTACTTAAACATCACCTAATATTATAAAAGCCGGTGTTTCTCAAGGAGGAAAAAAAAATGTCTCTGGAGAAATTGGAGAAAGAAATTTCCTATGTGTAAGACGATTTTTTTTCACAGTGCACCTGAAATGACTCCAATGACTATTTGAACCTCAAAGCTCTTAACTTGGCTTCCGGACAAATTCAGGTTCTTAAGTGTTCCGTAAGGGCTGCCGATCAACACCTTTTTTCAAAGTATTATTTTATCTATGCATTTATTTACAATTTTAATTTTGTCAGTCGTGGGGCTTGAACTCAGGGCGCTGTCCCTGAGCTGCTTTTGCTCAAGACTAACACTCTACCACTTGAGCCACAGCACCACTTCTGATTTGGAGAGAAGAGTCTCACAGGTACTTTCTTGCCTTTTCCACTAAAGGTGTGGTTGGGAAAGATGGGTAAGAATATTGACAGGGGTGACGGAGATCAAGACACATTGTATTCATAAATGAATGACACCCCCTTAAAGAAAATAAAACCACTTTTGAACATGATATTTTTTAAAAAAAATATGGCTGGAAGAAATGCGTGCTGTTCTTCAACACTATAAGAAGGCCAGCCAAAGTTTCTATTGTGAGTCTCCCCTTTTGAGATCCAACTCTCCTGTCACTTGGAGAGAAAATTACTCATTAAACCTCAGTGTCCCAATTTTTGGGGAAAAAAATTAAATTAGACAAGAAGGGTTGTCGAGCCACAAGACAGGAGACGTTCAGATGGAATGGTCCAAAGACAAGGAGAGAAGGTCTGACCACAGGGCCTGCGGGGCTCTGCTGGACTCCTGCAGACCCTCCCCCAGCTTCCCACCCCAGAGCCTGCACTGGGGTCTGCGACACCGCAGGATGGTCTCATAGCTCATTTTGAGCAAACAGCTCCAAGCTGGGGGCTCACTGGAGGCAGCGCATTCATTATTGCTTCTGTCCATTCCTGCTCGGTCATGTTCGAATTTCTCCTTTGTGGCCGTACAGCCACACAGTGAACTGGCGTGAAAGGCCATAGGATCCTCTCTCCGTCTCTTTATGTCTCTGTCTCTCTCTGTTTCTCTGTCTCTTTGTCCCTCTCTCCACCTCCCTCAGTCCCCTGTCTCTCTTTGTCTATCTTTCTCCAACTCTCTTACCTTCTCCTCCTCCTCCTCCTCCTCCTCCTCCTCCTGGCTCTCCCTGTTTCCCTGTTTCTGTCTGTCTGTCTGTCTGTCTCTCTCATGTACTTTCACCTCTGTTGGTTCATTTTTCCCTAGCATTTTTCCTTTGCTTCACCATTTTCCTGTTTTGTTTTGTTTCGTTTTTTTCCTTTTGCTTAGCTCTTCTTGCCCCTTTTGGGGCTGCTTTTCCTTGGGTCCCCCATGTCTCTGCTCTCTAATGTCTCCCAGTCTGTCTGTCTGTCTGTCTGTCTCTCTCTTTCTCCAGTGTTCTTTTTCCTTATCTGTCCATTCTCCACCAGGTCCTCAAGTCCTTTAGGCCAAACCCCTGGCACTTGGGAAATCTCAGGGCACAACACACATGGCTTTCAAAGGTTTCCGTGGAGCTTTTAATGTCAAGCTGTAGTTATTCATTCTCCTTCAATGTTGAGAGACAACGCAGGGCCCCAGCCGGCTAAAGAGCTGATGATCTTGGACAGATCCCTTATCTCCCAATGCTTGAAAGGTCTTGGACTAGGAGATTAGAGAACAAGGTTACAGTGACAATTTGTTTACACGCGGGGAGAGATTAAGATCTCGTTGAAAAGGAATAAAAATAACATCATCTTGTGTTGTCACAGCATGAGCCCCATTGTAATCAACTCTGGTCTGATTTCAGGGATAATTTAAGACCAATTTATTATCTTAATTAAAAAAAAAAGGAAGGGAGAATTGAGTGTTTCAGATACTGGATAGATGGTTGGACCATAAATATCCCCGGAGATCCACGTACAAAATAGAACATTTGAAAGATCCCAGTCTGGAGACTGGATTAAAAATAGAAAACTTTCTTTCCCTTTTTTTTTCTTTTTCTTTTTTTTTTCCTCTCCCCTTCCTACTTTAGGTACTAGCACTTTAAAAGACAAAATAATACCTTTTGTTGTACATTGTGACCTTTTAGAAAGAAAAAAGGTAAAATGATCAAGGGAGTAATTTCTACCTACCTTTTTGTAGTCTTTGCTTGCCTAAGTAGGTGTTTTCCATCCTTGCTTCCCTTTCTGAAATATGCTTCAAAACTCTTTACTTTCTCTGGGCTGATTTCGTTGCTGTTGTTGTTTGTTTGCTTTTGTTTTTTTCCTCTCGTTTCCCCACATCACTAAATTCCTCCACTTAAGCCCAGAGAAAGGGACCAAGAGTGGCAACGCCAGAAGTGTGTAAATTTACCCTCACACCCCCTACCGGCCTCATCTTTTCAAACTTCCCCCAGCCTGGTTGAAATCCACTAGTCTGGCTTTCTCTACAAAGCCTGGGCAAGTGAGGGGCCCGACACACAGAATGAATCAAGCTACAAAGAAAGAGCCCTTTGAGACGGCTCAGAGGAAATGTCCCACTGGGAACCGAGGTGGACGGGCCAAGGCGCCCTCTCTCTCTCACAAAAGAGTTCCGAGACAGAGCCAGGCTTTGGGAAGACCCTCACCTTCTACGCAGAAACTCAGCCCCAACCAAACCCCACTCACTGGAAAAACCCAACCGCGGTTCCTAAGGACTCCAGTTCACACACACACACACACACACACACACACACACACACACACACACACGTTTACAAGTGCTTGGTAGGTGACCTTATTTACTTAGTAACCTGTGGATTCATTTATCTTGAAATTAGTAGGTAATGAAGTGGAAAACCTCAACAATCCTCCCACTAATTAACATGATAATAAGATTGTTTTGCTACTGAGGTACAATTAGCATGTATGAGCCATAGAGGAGGTAGGGGTGGGTTGGGGTAGGGGTGGGGGGAGAGAGAGAGAGAGAGAGAGAGAGAGAGAGAGAGAGAGAGAGAGAGAGATCAATAAAATATCTGAAGGGTAAAACTCCCAGGTCTTCAGAAGGGAATAAAGGAAGCCAGCCACCAATAGGAAGATGTATCCAGTGTGGAGGTATTACTCAGACGCGGGGCTAGACCAAAAATCACTCGATGCTTGCTGGAGAAAGAGGTGTAGGAATTAATTATAAAGCCCCATATTTTAGGGGTGTAGTTGATGGGCTTTAAAAAAAGGGGAGGTAAAATTGGGAAGTCTCCTATGCTGATGTGAAATGTGCTTTGATGGGGGGGGGGAGTAGAGTAGGGTGGAAGGTATTGGGGCTTTAGGGAGGCTAAAAACATGGGCAATTAGCCCTATAAAATGTCCCCTTTGCCCCCTTTCTCAGTGTCCCCTAGTCAAATGGCTCAGGTATAAAACTTAAGGGAGGAGTTTTTTGGTTTTATTTTTTGCGCTTTGAGTGTCTCCATATATTTGCATGAGATGCTTTCACACAGAGTGCACACAGACACACACAGCTCCAGTATTTATTTATTCCACAGGCCAAGATGTGTAGAGTAAATAAATAGACCCTTTAAAAATTGCTTCAATGTGTATTTACCCAGTAGACTCATTTCTTGGGTAAATTACATGGATTTTGGTAGCCTTCCATGACATTTTTCCCCCTTGATTTTAAACATACACAAACAATGCATTTTAAATGTCCAAAGTGTCTAAATAACCAAATTGAACTTGTGACAAAAACCAGGAAAAGCCAGAGACTTGATGGTGGAGGAGGAAAAAAAAAAATGCAAGAGTTCTTTGACACATAGCGTGTGAGTAACTTCTTTTCAGAAGATCGACAGCAAATCCACACAGACTGGTGTAATTTGTAGGGCCCTCGATCTCATGGTCTTGATAAATGCAAATATTATTTATCATATTTCCTCATCTATTGTTTCTTGTCTGCTCTTAAAAATGGGTTTTCCTGTGGAATTCTACAACTAGGCCAACCATCTGGTTTGGAAGATTATAATTTGAAATTCTGTTTTGCTCACTACCTTTAACATGAGGTGATCTTACAGAAAAGAAGTTTCCATTACCAACAATAGGAAATCCACACCGTGGTGAACAGGCGGGTTATTCAGTCAAATTAGCAATGCTTTCATTTTGAAAAGTATTTGAAATTTTGGAAGCTGCTGATATGTCAATAAAAATTGACCTCTGGGAGGAAATAGTTTCCTGTTTCTCAGTTCCTGTCTTATCTCCCGTCTTCTCTTTTTTCCTTCTCTTCCTTTCTTTTCTTTGTCTTCACTTTTCTTTCTTTTCTTCACTTCCTTCCTCTCTACTCTGTCCTTCCCTTATTTTTCCTTCCTTCCTTCTTCACTTTCCTTCCTTCCCTCCCTCTCTCCCTTGCCTCCTTCCTTCCTTCTTTCTTTTTCTTTCTCTCATCCTCCCTTCCTCTCTCCTCTCTCTCCCTCTCTCCCTTCTCTCCTTCCTTCCTTCTTTTTCCTTCTTTCTTTTCTTTCTCTCATCCTCCCTTCCTCTCTCCCTCCCTTCTCTTCCTTCCTTCCTCCTTCCTTTCTTTTCCCTTAGCCCCAATATCTATAAATCTTGAGAAACAAGCAACCATCACCATGTCTTGCCTCAATTTTACATTTTGGTAGATTATTGTTGCTTATCATTTCCAGGTTTGGAGTGAAGGAAGAAGAACCTAGTTTATGTCTGAGAGGCAATGATGTGATTTTCCCAGTTGTCCTTGATTTCATGAGGAACACTGACATCTATAATATTTGAGGGTAGTGAGTGGCAGAGGAACAGGGTGTGAAGTATTTCTGGAGACAATTGTCAGCCCCTGCCTGGCTGGTTGTCTATGAGCCACTGGGTATTTGGTGGTAAGCAAGGCTTGGAGATCTTTGAACAAAGGATCTAGGGAAGAAGGAAAGGGAATGAGCCATTCATGTTCCATCTCCTTATTTCCACCTTGGACACTAGTTTAGAGAAAGATGAAGTTAAGGCCTATCTTGCTGATCAGCTGATCAGACACTACTTACTTTTTTTTTTAAGTATTATATCTGGCTTTTAGATCTAGGCACAGATATTGTACAAGTCCCTGGGCTTCCCTTCATCCCCAATATTTTAACTCTCTAATACATTTTACCTCTGACACAGCATGTGGAAGAATGAGGATATATCTTTACAATGACAAACCAGAAGAGCCATTGAGAACCCCCAAGTTCCCACTCTTTGGGGATTTGGATACCCCATTCCCCCATCCCCCCTGCATTCCCTCATACTGTCACCCATCCAAGAGACATGCCCCTATAAAGTACATACTAATTCCAAAACTTGAGTGGACTGGCTTAAAACTCCTTTTTTTTTCTTTTTCTTCTTCTGGAGAATAATTTGAAAATGTCCCAGTGTCCCTGGAGATCACGTAGGACACCCAAGGGTGTCACATAATCTCGCCTGGGTGAAACTGTACTCCAGGGAAAACCAAAAGGATTTTTAATAACTCAAGCCAATTCCTCCTAGGGAGAGCTCCCTTCGGGGTGTGTGTGGCTTAGCTTTAAATCCAAATTCCTCATCTGTGAACAGTTAAAACAATATGATGTCACCCAGGAGAATAAGAACTTGAATTCAATTCAGAGAAACGTACGACTCAGAGAAATGGAAACCGTGCTGCTTTTGTACTAGGTTAAATCTTCAAGGGATAAGATAATAGGCCCCACCCATTAGACAAAACACACACCCTGCTGACTGTGGTCTTCTAGTAAGGTAAGGTTCTAGGGTCCCTGCTCAGCAGAGGGCCAAACTGAGACTTAGAAAGCTGTGCTACCATTAGGTGTGCCCAGTGGCTCACACCTATAATCCTTGCTACTCAGGAGGCTGAGATCTGAGGATCATGGTTCGAAGCCAGCCTGGGCAGGAAAGTTCATTAAGACTCTTATCTCCAATTAATTATCAGGGAACCAGAAGTGGAGCTGTGGCACAAAATGGTAGAGTGCTAGCCCTGAGAAAAACAGCTCTGAGTTCAGGCCCCATGAGCAACAGGATAACAAAGAAAAGCAGAAAGCACTGCCACGTCTCAAAGCCCAACTGTGAGTAGGAGATGAGCTTTGTCTTCAATCATAGTTACTCTGTTTTCCACTCTCTAAGAACCAGAATTCAAACCAATCAAGTTACCTCCATCTACAGAGGGCATTTCTTCCTTGGAGCAGGTACTTTACCAGCAAATGTATGACAGTAGTTTTTAATAAACACCATTGCCTATTCTAAAGTCCTAAAACATTTCTTCATCGGACTAGGAATTCTCTGATATACGTATATTAGAACAATGTGTGTGTGTGTGTATATGTGTGCGCACGCACATGTGTGCGTAGTTCTCACAATTTAACAGCAAGCCTCTTTCATTTGGTTTCAATAACTTTGTAAAATAAATACCCAGGATTGTTAGTAAAATAAATAAATAAATAAACATTTCCATGGGAGAACATAGCAGATATAAATTTAACTTCCTATAATTCCCTTATTCCTAGTTAAAGGTGAACATGTGATAAAGGAATTTTTAGAAGGGTTCCTATGAGCTGGTTGTAATAACTAACCTTTTTTGGCCTAGATTTGTGTCTTCCTTGAGAATAGGAGCAATTTTCGACTTTCTTTCCAGATTTTTTTTCTCTCAGCCACTGTACAATTGGGATTGCATCTCAAGGTGTGCAGCCCTTTGCAAATTTATAAAAATCCTGTAGTCGGCCTCATATTCTTAGAAAGTACCTGCAAGTGTGAGCAAGGCTGAATTCACAGACCACAGGGCCATAAAGCATCTTTCTTATCATCAAATGGTGTGAGCTTGGTCTGCAGTGTACCTCCTCAGTGTTTGCCCAATTTTGTGGCAGGCTTGGTTATACTAAGCACTGGAATTCCCACACATCTTCTAATCACAAGGTTCCTTTGCAGTTTAAAAAGCAGGTCAGATGGTTCGATCTCCTATTCCCCATATTTCCCAGACAGGACCACTCCACATGGGTGGAGACTCGCAAGATACGGAGAGCTTCGATCTCCGCAGGAGGAAGGAGTGAAATTTCGATGCTGATCACTATGGTCTAGAAGCTAGAAACCTAGCACTGACTTAAAAAAACATTTTTTTTTTAAATTTTCAAGGTCTCGGAGATGCAAGAAGTAATTTGGTGAGAATCATACGATGAAAATCATGCTCACTGGTCCTCTCTGATTAGCCACCTACGCACATTTCTCCAGAGTACTTTCAATGTCTAAAATCTCTCCCTCTATTTTTGTCTGTTTGTCTACCTGTCTCTCTCTCTCTCTTCCACACATACATACACACACAATTCTTTGCTGTATAGCTCAGCAGATTTAATTCAACGTGTTTTTTTTTTTCTGCCTGTACCATGTGTAATCTGGCAGGCTTAATCTTTTTTGTTGTTGTTATCGTTGGTGGTGGTGGTGGTCATGAGGCTTTAACATAAGGCCTGGGCACTGTCCCTGAGCTCTTCCATTCAAAGCTAATGCTCTACCACTTTGAGCCATGACTCCACTTCCAGTTTTCTGGTGGTTCATTGGAGATGAGAGTCTCACAGACTTTCCTGCTTGGGCTGGTTTTGACCCTCAGCTCTCAGCCTCCTGAGTTGCTAGGCTTAATCTTAAAAAGTATGCAGTCCCTTCACAAACATCCCATTTATGACTCCTCTTACAAGCAGGTAACAAGTTCTCTCACAAAACTTTGGGATCCCCTTTCTTCTCTTCCATGAGGCTGGGCCTACTCTGGTCCACTTGTAACCTAAGAAATCCTCACAAGCGCATGTTCAGTCACCGCACAACAGGTCTGGTTGACAAGAGCTTCGCAAGACTCTTCTGGAGTGAGGCGGGCTTTTAACTTGATTGATGAAATTATATCTAAATCGAGTAGATTTGGAACTTCAAAGGCATTTTTCCCTACTTAGGACATCCCGGATGAAGGGGGTGCATGCTATTTGTACCAAACTCCTAGGCTCAAGTGGTTCTCAAATTGACCCCTTTGTAATAGGTTAAAGGTTTCTTGCTAGATAACGCTGGTTCATTTTGATTAATTATGTCAGGGAATTAATGTATGATTACTAACTTTGAGCAGACTCTGCTCCTGCTGACCCCGAGCTGCTTGTTTGTGTGGCTGGTTGTAATTTTCGACCGATGGGTTAAAGGAGGTCACGGAGTGATCAGAATATTTTAAACAAAGGAAGAGAAAAAGCAGCAGAGGCCTCCAAACAGAGTGGACACCAGTTCCCAGCCCTGGTGGGGATGGTCTGTTAAGTGTTTTAACAGCGAGCTTTTATATATTTACTTTTGCTAGGAAAAGATGGGTTTGCCACAGCGGAGAGTAACCTGGGAAGATGTGGAGGATGATTTAACAGTACAATGTTAGCCCATAAATTTCACTTCACACTGCTTTCAGTGACCTGGGAGCTTGTTAAAGATTAAACTGCACAGCATCCCATTTGGCTTTTGCCAGGTCAAAGAATCAAGATGAAAGGGACTTGTTTTTGTTTTATTTTTTTTTCTTATAATTTGTCATTATACTTTTTTAAAAAAAACCATCCTTAAGTAGTTGGACAAAGGGGTTTCAATTCAATTTGTCATTGTGTGAGTAGAATGCATCTTTTTTTTTTTTTTAAATTTGAGAACTATGTTTCAGTAGTGGTACCGAGGAGTTGCAATTCAACGTGGAAGTTTACAGGAGGGTAGGATTGGAAAGGGGAAAATGAGGGAGAAGGAAGGAAGGGATGATGTCCACCAAGAAGCATTGTACTCATAACCTGAGTTATGGATTTGCAACGCTTTATACAGCTACCTAATGATGATGATGAAAGTTAAATAATTTAAGTTCATGAGTACAATGCATCTTGATCAGGGTCACTCCCCTGTCATTCTTCCCCATCTCTCCCAACCCCACAAGTCGCCTGGCTCTGTTTTCATGCATGGACATTGAGTATTAGGATGGTATTCATCCATCCTTCCTCTTTCCGTTCATCGCCTCCCATCACCCACCCGCTTGCTTCCCCTTGGCCCCCACCCCCATCTTGATGAGACATGGAAAGAAACTTGTTCATAGGAGATTTATTTATTTATTTATTTTTGGTCGGTCATGGGTCTTGAACTCTGGGCCTGGGCACTGTCCCTCAGCTCTTCAGCTCAAGGCGAGTGCCTTACTGCTTGAGCTACAATGCCACTTCTGAGATTTTTTTTTCTCTAGAAGATGATGTGGATTTTAAATAGTTAAAATAAGTATTCGATACATAGAAGAAGGGTGAGAGCGAATAAGCTGGCCATCCCTCACTTCAGAGAATTTTTGCTCCATGAATGTCTGTGTGAGGAGGCTGTTTTTAGGCAGAATGATTCTTTCAGATGAAGGAAGAGCTTCACACTCATAGAATTATTACCTAAATTAGGTCCTTGGAATTTGGGGACAGACTTTGAGGATTTGGCCTTTGAAGGGAACTTTCCTTCCTCTTGTTGGCCAAGTTTGAAGAGTTTCTTTTATGAGAGTCTGTGGGTATTATGTTGTCAATTATGTTCTGGACACATACTTCCAAGACTCTGAGGGTCCGGGGGATAAAAAAGAGGTCTTTATAGGGAACACAGAAGTGTGAGATTACCAAGAGAGCATGTAGAGATACAACTATGTAAACAGCTGGGTTTGCGTTGGGATAAAGGGTAGAAGGATTTGTTGGTTTCCAAAGGCATCATTGCATGTAAATGGACCCAAAAGCAGAGAGTAAAAAGAAAAAAAAAACGAATAATAAATCCAGAAGTTAAAAACAGGGGCTGTTACAAAGGAAGTTGTTACATGGAGGCTGTATTAAACTTTTCATTATTGTAAAGCACTCCTTCTCTAAGATTATCCAGAAATGAATTGTGCTTTAACATTCAGATTTAGTTAGCTCTGTCCAGGATGTTAGAAAGGCACCGGGCATGCCGACAATTGCTGATCGCCCATAGCCTTTATGGACAACATAATCACAATTACTGTATTTCAAACAAGCCCCTTTCAAAAATTAGAGGTGTTGATGACTTTAATGGGGACATAGACCATTTGTCTGTTCCATTATTGCAATTACTGTCTGGCGCGGTATCTTCTCCCTGACAGTGGCTAATGCTGTATACTTCAAAGGAAGATATAAACCCTCAATAATGCACTTACGGTCTAATTCACATCCAGCTCGCTTCATCTCTGCACTGTGTTCACCCAACTACACACACACACACACACATGCATGCACACATATACACACGGACATGCACACACACATACCGCTGTGAATATAGGGTTCTCTTGAGGAAGCACATTCGCGTCGAAGCTGCAGACAACAGGAGAGTGAGACGTAGTTCCAGGAGCTTATCCCATAGGGATGAAGAGGGAAAGAAGCAGAGAGAGAGAGTGCTTCCCTAAGTGCCCCTGTTAAGACACAGCTGCTCCCTAGTTATCTAGAGATCTCAGAAAACACAGCCTTTGGATCCAACCTGACACCCTCTGTAGGGGCTTGATGCACAAAACCACTTCAGCAGATATCTGTTCTCTTTTGCTTTCCTGTTCTCAGCTATTGTAAAGAGATTTGGAAAATGGTTTTGCCCTATATATTATGTGATATGTATATATATATATATATCGTATTATATATGGGCATAACGATTTCCAAATTATATATGTGTATCTCCTATCTTCTATCTCCTATCTTAGTTGAGTCTCAGATCACAAACTTTTGATCTAGTTTGATTTGTATTGTAAAATATCTTCCTCCTCCTCCCCCCCAACCCCCCCCTCCCGCTACTTATTGGAAATACTGGTTATTCAACTTGGCATTTACTAGGACTCTGCATTTACTAGGCAGGCACTCTACCAGTTGAATCACATCTCCCATCTATTTTTGTTTTAGTTTTTTAGAGATGATCTCGCACTTTGTGCCTGGTGTCCAGCTCACACCCAGATCCTCCTACATCTGTTTCCTGCAAGCTGGGGTTGCAGCCACTTTAGATCCTGCTTTGCCTCAAACCACAATTCTAGTTCTGCCTCCCGAGTAGCCGACGCCACAAGTATGAGTTACCTGGCCTGGCCTCACATTTAATCACAGTTTTCCTTGAAAAATAACAAGCCGTCATGCAGCGCCGTTGAATGCTGGCGATAAGAGGAAAAGACTCAGAGAGCAGAAATGTCTTTCATGCCACTTCGTGTTGGTTTCCAACCAGGTTTTCTGGAAAGCACGGACGATTTGCCAACC
The DNA here is from genome assembly GCF_000151885.1 of Dipodomys ordii. NCBI lineage: Eukaryota > Metazoa > Chordata > Mammalia > Rodentia > Heteromyidae > Dipodomys > Dipodomys ordii. The sequence continues at coordinate 6,021,705 of NW_012267231.1, read as the reverse complement.
ATGCAGATCTATTCTCATGTGTGCTCCCACTATCCGGTCAAGCCTGGCTGCGACTGATTCTGGGTTTTACTGGGAGAAGAATTCCTCTTCTGACCTTTTCCCAAGTCTCCATAGAGAATTTAGGGCTTTGAAATCAAAAGCAGAACAGAAATACACCATGAAGAAAGAAAGAAACAAAGGAAAGAAAGAAGGAAGGAAGGGAAGGAAGGAAGGAAGGAAAGAAGGAAGGAAGGAAGGAGGGAAGGAAGGAGGGAAAGAAGGAAAGAAAGACCTCTTATCCGCATGGTGCCTTTTACCTAAATGAATTTCATGATTCTCCAAATAAACAAAAACTGAAGCTGCTGAGGAGGACTCTGCATCTTCAGCAGCTTAAGGGAAACTCGTTCGTTCCTTCTCACAGCCTTGAATGAGCCATTGAAACGAATTTGTTGAGGAGTGATAGAATCTCTGTCTATTAAGGCTCCAAGACAATGATTATACTTCATAGGCCTGTGAGTCAACCTAATGAAAGGGACCCAGAAACCTATGTAGGTGGATAGATAGCTTAGCTAATGATCTTAGTCTGTCTGGCCCTGCTTCTCAGACATGTTTAGACCAGTGCATTCTAGGCAATGCAGGACCAATCAGGTCACTCTAGGCATGCCGATCACGGATGCTATGGAAGCAGCATTTTACTGAAGAGGACCGTGATGATTCTAACACCATGATGATCATGATGAGGATGATCATTTCTTAATACTAGGATCTTGAGCTCCTAACACCGATGATAACAGGAAATGCCGTACAGTGAGGATGGTGGTCTGTTCACTCTGCCTTTGCATATCCTAAGATCAGGGGAAATAGAGAGAGAGAGAGAGAGATAGATGGATTTATTATTATTCTTAATTACCTTTTAAACCAGAAATGGTGAAACCAACTTCCAATAATCCTAGTCGCCGAGACCAAACTATTTAGCAAATGTCACTAAGCACTTGCAACCATATCACTTAGCGTGGCTTCATGTGAATGGGGTGAATCTTTTAAATGGTCGCAAGTAAAGCAACATTCTATAACTCTAAGCACAACGTGGAATGAAAGTTCAATGAAATTTAAAAGAAAACGCTATTTTGGAATCTCTTTCTGTGTGGTATGTGTATGTATGTGTGTGTGTGTGTGTGTGTGTGTAGGTTCAGAGGTGACTTTCAACAGAACTTCAAAACCAAATTGAGGAACAATGCACGTAGAATTGTTCTTTTTAATCATGGGCAAAATCTATCACACATGTTTTTTCAAGTAAAGTTTATTAGAAAAAAAATCTGCTACTAGCATACCACATGTTAGGTTTGACTTGGTAAGGTCAGGGAGGGCAATAAACCCTTGAACCTTACAAATATGCAAACCTAACATAAATAACAAATTAAACCCAGCCAGGTATAACACTTTGGCTGATTGGAGGTGAGGCCGATCTCAATTGCGGGGAATAAGAGCGTGTTGACTGGTAAGGAAAACCCAGCCTTACCCCCTTTGTTCGCTGACCATTAGTTTTTGCATCTGGATCTCCCTTCACCCCTTCCTGCTGTGGAGAGAGAGCTCGTAAAAACGGTTGTGCTGCGCTCTCTGCCGAGACTCTGTGTTGGAGCTCATGGCTCGTTGGCGTGGTACACCGGGACTAATAATGCAGCATGATTTTATGAATGGCGTTGGGTGGACTTGACAGAAGGTGTTTGGGGTTTTAAAAAGCATTTCTTAAATGACGGGGGCTGGGATAGTCCATCAGGAAGAAGTTAACGTTGTGCTGGTTGCAGAATCCACAGACTGGGAAAATGAGATGGTATTTGATTCAATTGAATTTAACAAAGAAAACAAGGAGTGAGAAAAGAGGAGGAGGAGGAAGTACAGGAAGAATATGTTTTATGATTAAAGTTGGCATCTTTGCTTTTTTTTCTTTTGCTCAAGACTGGCATTTAACCACTTGAGCCACACCTCCACCACTACTACTTTTTCTTCTTTCTCCTCCTCCTCCTCCTTCTCCTTCCTCCTCCTTCCTCCTTCTCCTCTTCCTCCTCTTCCTCCTCGTCCTTCTTCTTCTTGGTTAATTGGAAATAGAGTCTCATGAATTTTCATGTCCAGGCTGGCTTCGAACCATGATCCTCAGATCTGAGCCTGCTGAGTAGCTAGGATGACAGGGATGAGCAACTGGCATTTGGCTCCATCTGTTTGTTTAATTACGAAAGTTATATTTTAAACAAAGCCATGAGAAAGTTAAGGAAGAGATAAAGGAAATGGAAATATCAAATACTGCCCATCATTCAAACTAGAATGTGTGATTGGCGTGGCAAGGCAATGTATAAATGACTCGGGTTTGTAGGTGTTTGGTGACTAGCACAGAGTTCTCAGGATCACTGTGGAGTTAGAACACAGAGTTGCTGCACGTGCGCGGTGTGTGTGTGTGTGTGTGTGTGTGTGTGTGTGTGTGTGTGTACTATGTAGGAAACCAATGTTTTAACGAGTTTCATCTGTGCTGCATTTAATTAGACAAAACTCATCATCCCTAGCAACTTAGAGGTTTGCTTTCGGCCTTTGAAACTTTCTTCTAGGCTTTTGCTGTGGGTGGTGACTCAGTGCCTGCTTTAATCCTGGTTGGCGGGATTATTATTCAGGAATGCTATGGTCATTCCGCAGACACGGTGGGTGGAAGTAGCGAGCCATGCAGTGAGACTCTGCTTTGACCAGGAGAAGAGAGAAGATGGATTGTCTGCCTGTCTCTTGAGGGGAGAATTATTTGCACATATTGTAGAGGATAGAAGGGTTGCTTTGGTTTGATATGTCGAGATCTTTTCGAGCCTTTTCTTTTTTTAAGTTTTGAGAGTTACCTACATGTTCTTAGGAGCTGATCTTTTCAGTCAGCAATAACGTTCTCTATTCTTGTTGAAGTTTTTTTTTTTTTCCTTATGATTGAGACTTGAGAGAGTTTCTATGTAATTTGTTGCCTGCTGAATTTGGACGATGATTCTTTCACCTCTCTCAATGAAAATTTAAAATAATGTCTGACAGCACCATCACAATGATATCAGGTCAAATATTAGATGACAAATTCTAAAACAGATCCATGGATTGGATACTCTCTCTGCCCGGTCAGCTGAAGTCTGATGTCTGATGTGGTAGAGCAGCCACTTCTTTAACTGCAAGAGAGGAAAAAAAAGGAAAGTGTTTTTTGTTGTTGTTGTTTTGTTTTCAAATGGCCCAATTTTAGGAAAAGAAATTTGCCAAAGTTCTATGGGGATCTGAAAACTCATTTTAACATTATGCAGTTGAGAAACCATTAATGAGCAAGCAGGGTGGGATGAAACTTAGGGAGATTTTCAGAAACCTGGAGGACAAGAAGGAGGAGGAGGAGGAGGAGGAGGAAGAAGAAGAAGAAATATCTCACTGCATAATTCTTTTTATCTTTAGAACCGTGCTATGTGTCTTCGGATGAAGTCAGCAGGACTTCCCTCACCCCCTGCCACTGGAAAAGCAAACTATTTGACAGATCAACTTTCCAACAAGATCAAGCTCAAAATTGAAATCTGGTGTTGGCTCTGTTGTATGAATTCTCTATGTGTGGTGTGTTGAAAATTTAGAGGGACAGTGTATCACTTGCCCAATTATGGCATGTGGATGCTCTCTGCCTAACTCCTGTTTAATATCTCTTGTTGTTCTTGATTGGTCATTTCATTAGCTTTGCTTTAGTTCCAGTGCTTCATGAAGACCAGGGTTCTCAGACACACAGACAAATTCTGTCCTCTTTCCTCCTGCATTTGGTTGGCACAATGATTTCAGATCAAGGTTGAATGCAGTTAGGATCGAGTCCTATGAGAATTCCAATTTGCATTTCTTTGGCCTCCTTTGTTACTTCAATGCCAAGACAAAGTTGCACGTGCATGGAACCACCCCAGTGTCAGCCCTTTTGAGATGTCCTAACTGGATACAATCTGTGAAGCTAGCTTCCCATTCTTAGGTCTGGAGTCAATGACCCAATTGGGATCTTCCTTCTTTCTGGGAGTACTGGACATCTGACCAGTTAAAGTTTGATGTCGATTTCATCTCAAATTATTAAAAAAAAAACTAGAATAGCCTTGTTCTTTGCTTGTCTGTTGATTGTGAGTAGGAAGTAATTAAGAGAATGGAGGAGAAGCCATTAAGAAGCTCTTGTATAGGAAGTTAATTCATAAAGTACACTACTCCCTTATTTGTTTTTAGATTCTTGTGAATCCAAGGCTTTTTGCCTATAAATCTCAAAGACTAAAGGATTAAGGTGTGTAGAAATATATACACACATGCACACATGCACACACACACACACAAAGAAACACTGCTGAAGAGGAAGGCTGGTTACCCTTGTCTCCTCATTTTTAGCCTCTGGGCACATAACTCTTGAATTGTATTAAATATTATATGAAAATGTTTATTTAAAGTTCTTTCGGCTGACAGGTTATTAAATGCTAGATCAAATGGCAAAGAAATTCAACATCAGACTTGTTAGTGGGTGTGTGCAGGGTAGATCCTTGTATCAACAAAGAGATGTGGAAATGTCCTCAACTCTCACTTGTTGAACATGGGCTCCTGTGAAGGGAAATGAATGGAAGCACATGTGGAAAAAGCCACCCAGAGGTGATCAGAGATGGTAGTTCCTGTACTTAGCAATACTCTGAGAAGGAATCCATTTAATCTTTACAGCAGATGTTGGGCAATTAATTAGGAAGAGATGCCTTAATACGTAACCCAAGACAGTCACCTCTCATGGAAGCATTCTTAGGCTCAATGGTAATAGAAACACAAATAACAAATAATAAACAGAAAACACGGCATCCATTATCCTCTTCAATTGCTCCCTTGCCCCCGTGCTCTGAGCAGTTAGTAGACTTACAACATTTGGGTCATTATTCTTTATCTGTGTGTAGTCAAATACTGTGGGTTTGGAGGGGAAAATAAAATCTCCCTTCAGTCCAATAATAGGTTGGCAGAGATGACGTTCAATACCGCAAAACCGTCTCCTAGCAGAAGGTCAGTGGAGAGGCGTAATCAGTTTAGAACTCGCTGTTGTAACTTACTCGGATGAAAGACGTTTCTTAAGGTGACATTAAGATGAAATATTTAAGATAAACTGGAAGATTTGACTGGAAATTCACAATGGCTCTCTGAAATAGTCTGCCCTGATTTACAGATCTTCAATTTTCAATTTATGAGCTGAGACCAGAGTCTTCCACTAGAGGATGAGAATAGAGAAGTCATATTAGAGGCCGCTCATATATCCTAAAGACAGACTTTGGAAGAATTAGAAAGTATAATAAAGTGCCTGTCCCTTTAAGACAGGGCCTGGCTCACTGCCAATTTTCCACCTAGAGCATTAGATATTTTTAAAGCCCTTAAAACTGTCACTTTCCCCCAAGACTTTTTGTCATCTCTAAATGAAAAAACAGTACCAGAGAGATTTGCCCGAATTGTTTCCAGTCTCCTCAGGATATTTTTTGAAAAGTAAATATTTATTGCTGACAATAATTTATTTTTTTATGTTTTTCTTGCGAAGGTTAACTAGCATTTCAAGTACAAACCAGGGCATCGGAAAGACAGAGAAACTCTGAGCCCCTTTGACATTGCTCTCTTATCCAGGAAGCTTGCAGACAAGACAAGGAAGAATGCAAACGATTAAACTTCCATTATTCTTTTCCAAAGGAGACATTAGAGGTGAGTTGTGGAGAGATCTACCGAAGGGCGTTTGTGGATCGGGTGGGTTTGAATGCAGGGCAGAGATCTTAGGGGTCCAAAATGACAGCACAGGGACTTATCATGGCCCCAGGTAACCTCTTCCAGGCTGGATTTGGACCCTAAGATCATCACCAGAACCCTTCCTTCCTCCTTGAATGCTTCCTTCCCTGGGCTTCTGAGAAGAAACTTCCAGAACACAGTTGGTGGGCAATCTTTGTTTCTCTGTTAGACACTCTAAACTACTAAAGCAACTTTCCCACCAAGTTTTACTAACTTGCTCTGAGGTAGGTTGTGAGGTTTCATTTGCTTGTGTGTGTGTGTGTGTGTGTGTGTGTGTGTGTGTGTGTGTGTGTGTGTGTGCGTGTGTGCATGCACATTAGTCCTGGGACTTGAACTCAGGGTTTTTCATTCTTGCTTGGCTATTGTGCTCCAAACTCTACCAGTGGTGTTCTACCACTTGAGCCAAATCTTAACTTCTGGCTTTTTGGTGGTTCATTGGAGCTAGGAATCTTTTTGACTGGTCTGTCCAGGTTGGCTTGGAACCATGAATTTCTCTGATCTCAACCACCTGTGTAGTGAGGATTGTAGGCCTTGGGCCACCAGCATCAGGCTATGAATGTGTTTTATATAATCAGATAAGTTAGGAAAAAATAAAGCTAAATAAATTTTTCTAGAGCAGATTATCTCCTTTCTGCCCACCCACCCAAGACTTTAATGAACAGGACAAGTCTCAAGTCCTGAAGAATCTGTGGAGATTCTTAGCCGGGGTTGTGTGTGTGTGGGGAGAATGTAAATGCTCAATGCTTTTGAGTCAAGGGAGAACAAAACCCACACTAAGGGCTGAGGGTGTAGCTCAGAAGTGGAGTATGATCTTCTGAGTTTCCAATATCCATCATGTTAGAACGAAGAGACAAATAATATTCCCAAACCCAATCAACAAGTGCCATAGGCAACACATTTTAGAACGCTTCGATGGTTAAATACTGAAGATCAATCACATCACAAAAGCTCTCATCCTCATATTCTAGAGTACATGTGAGAGAATGGAACCAGGGAAATGGAGAAGGTGGCGGAGTTGGGAGAGGTGGGGCAGAAGGTAGAGGGAGTGACATTGATCAGGATGCACTGCCCTCATAAACATATCTGTTGGGCTGGGAAGGTGGCTCAGTGATAGAGCACTTGCCTTGCAAGCATGAGGCCCTGGGTTCGATTCCTCAGCACCTCGTAAGCAAAAAGAAAAAAAAATAAACACATCTGTTGAACCAAAACTTCTTTGGACAACCATTTGAAGATAATTTCAAAACCAAGTTCAATTTAAAAAAACAAACACACAAACAGGTCTTTGGAACAGAACTTCCTTTCATTAGATTAAACAAAACTCTACTACTCTCAGCTTTCTTTTTTAATGGTCTATAACATGTATCAATATTTATGACATTGAATTCCAAGGAGCTAGTGACTTTTCCAAAATGATTCACAGAATCCTGCAGTGAGCATTTACCAGTCCCTCTTTAGAAGGCCTCTGGAATTTGCAATTCCATCTAGTACACGTCCATGTTGATTATACACTGTGATCACAGCCTTCCATGTACCAACAGTCTGTCTGCTTGGATAATTTGCTGTCCAGCACATCAGTTTTGAGGGTGGACTAACTCCAGGATTCATGAAAAGTCTCCCTTGTGTTCTGACCCTGGTAATCTCTCTCTCCACTCACTTAAAAACTGGTCTTCACATGCCGCCACTTCTCCTTTCGTAGTTTCGCTTCATAGCCTTGGGAAAGATAATACCATCTTGGTTGGAGTAAGAAGATATATAAAGTGCAAAAGTGCAAGAATTTATATGGCATACTATTCCATGAACAACACAGAAAATGGTCTGGACCTCCAAAAGTCGAAACGGTCACCGAAGGACTTATGTATTTGTATTCTGGTGAAAGTGGTTTGAGGATTGTGAGCCACAGAATAACAGAAGCCAGAGCATTGTGTTCACACACATCTGTTACAGCTGAGTAACAAACATCCTTGGTGATGGGAAAAAAGAAATTGAAAACATGAGGAAGAGAGAAAGAGTGCATAGAAAAGGGATGGAGAGCAAGAGAACAATGGAAAGTGAATTAGGATTGGTCATGAGAAATGAAGGCCAAGGTTTGGGTCCCAAGTATTATGCCAAAGACTAGGTTCTTAGCAAGGTCTGTTGCAGGTCTATGAGGAAGTCTTAGTCTTTGAGGCATTGTCCTACCTTGGTTTCTTTCTTTCTTTTTTTGTCTCTCTCAGATTTCTGACTCCTGAAGTGGGCAGTTTTACAAGGCCACATTCATTAACTATGATATATAGACCCCCAAACAATGGATCAACCAATTATGGGCTACGAGCTTCCATCAAACTTTCTCTTCATAACCTGACTGTCCCTGGACTTGGTTGCAGTAACACCAACAGTTGGAGAAGGCTTGATTCCCACGGAAGCCTTGAATTGGGTCAAAGATCACTTAAGAGAGTCACATAGTTTTACAATTATATATCTATCTTATGCCCCGAGAAGTGTAATAATTTTCATATGAGCTCAGGTGGCCGGGTGATAGATCTCAGGAAATGTTTGCTTACTGGATAGATCATTCAGAGTGCAATCCACAAATAGGAAACAGAAAAAAAAAAGTTGTTATCAGATGGTCTACACTCTTAAAATTAGAGAAATTCAGACGAATGCAACCTGACACTTCTTTGAGGCTTTTCGGGGGAGGGCTGGAGGGAGGCTTCCTGTTTAAGGAATCTTTCTCAAATCACCATGAGACACTTGGCACTTAGTGGTTCCACTTAATTGTCGAATTAATTATCAGAAGAGAACTGATAGTTACACCCAGGCTGGTTCCAGCCCCTCATGTTCACTCATTAAGCATTATAGATGTGTTTTGCAAGAACGGAAGGAGAGTTGGAAATGGGCTAGCCCTACTATCTCCCCATCATTTTAAATGTGAAATTGTTTGAGACTTAGTGGGGAAACCTATTCACTATGGGCTTCCTAAAGAGATTTGTTAGCCATTTGTCTGTTTTTTCCAAATTAATTTTTTTTCTCTAGAATATCTTGAATAAAGTGGTGAATAAGATGAGGATGCGCATCTGGAGTGTGGGAAGGATGCCTATGGACAGACAGATAACGCATCTAGAATAACGTGAACTCACCCAGGTGTTGTGGCCTCTCTGAACATCAAACCCCAATCATTTCATACTCCACCTGCTTGCTTCTCCATCTGGGCGAAGTTGAACCATCAGCCCACCACATCCAACAACCAGGAGAGGAAGAGAGCGCTCTGTGTTTTAAAGTCGGAGCTAAACGTTCCTGCACCATTGGCGTGGTGTTTATCTTTCAGCAGGCCAAAGAGTGCTGCTGGTACAAGCTTCTTTTCCCTCTGTTTGTTTCTCCTGAGGTTATATATGTGCTCAGCAGGTCCTAGTAAGTGTGAACAGACCACAGAGCGAGAGCCTGAGTGCAGGCCGAAACAAGCAGGATAAAGGTGTGAAAACAGGAGTCTAGAGATCGGCTAGATTAGCCTTTGACATTCCTTTCTAGAAGACTCTCTCTCTCTCCCTCCCTCTCTCCCTCTCTCTCTCTCTCTCTCTCTCTCTCTCTCTCTCAGAGATGATGAGCTTGTTAGTATAAATGCCTAAAATGTGGTGAGGGATGGGGGAGGGGAGCACACAATGCTTGGTATTTAGCCAGTGGGTGATTTATCTCTTCTCCCATCTCACAACACGGGGCTGAGGACGGAGCCATAGCTCATGGGGTTCTTGTAAATGTCACATTGGTTGCTGTATGGGAAATAAATGGGTCTCACTAGGGTCTACCCAAAAGCAAGTGTCCCACAAACAACTATTTATTAAAGGGTTATTCCCTATCTAGTTATGATTCCTGAAGCGTTTGTAGGTGTCTTAATAGTTATCAGCATATATATATATATATATATTCACACACACATGCACACACACATACACACACACACACACACACACACATATCCCTGTGGATATCAGGATGCCCTCAGACCTTGCTGATGGTGATGAAAATTGTTGCATCTGAGTTTTAGAGGAAGAATCTTGTCAATATGCATCAGAAGCTTTAGCCAGGAGCCAGTGGCTCACGCCTGTAATCTTAGCTACTCAGGAGACTGAGATCTGAAGATCATAGTTTGAAGTCACACCGAGCAGAAAAGTGTCCATGAGATTCTTACCTCCAATGAGCCACTCAAAAACTGGAAATGGCGCCGTGGCATAAGTGGTAGAGCACTAGTCTTGAACACAAAGAAGCTCAGGGACATCACCCAGACCCTGAGTTCAAGCTCTACAACTGACTAAATAAATAAATAAATACCTTAAGCAAATGCAGGTATGCAACCTAAAAATTCAAGCTGAATAGGAACCCTGAGGAGAAAGGCAGAAATATAAACCCAGAGTAAATGTAAAATATATATGTTTTTGTTTCATTTTCCTACTACATGCTCCGTGTGCTTTGTACTAGGAGAAAAAAAATCCAACAATAAAGTCCAAGTCAGTATGATGGTATTTGTATATAAAATGTAATAGCTTTATAGCTATTATAAATCTGAATGTAGAAAACTCTTTTATGGCTAAAATCCAAGGGTTGGTTCATGCCTATAATCCTAGCTATTCGGGAGGCTGAGATCTGAGGGCTGAGGTTCAAAGCCAATCTAGGTAGACCTATCTTAGAGATTCTTATCTCCAATCAACCAGATGGAGCTGGAGGCAGAGATGTGGCTCAAGTTGTAGAGTGCCAGCTGGGAACAAAATCATGTCAAGTGACAGAGTGAGGCCCCGGGTTCAAGGCCTAATAGTGACACAGAGAGAGAGACAGACAGAGTTAAAAATCTTTGATGACAGAGTGGTTTTAACCTTTTAATGTACTCTTAAATTAAGAAGACATTTTTTTAAAACACAAACTGCCAGGAGAGAAACAACTATAAAATTCTGAGAAATAAATTATAAACCGGAAGAAGTCATTCTCTGACATCTTTTTTTAAGTTAATATCAAAACATAAGGATACAGATTTCATAACAATTTGATTTCCTGATACCACAATGCATTCTTGAAGTGGCAAAGTTTTATGATCATTCTAAAGCTCTTGAAATTGTTATAATAAAAACCTTGGATTTAAAATTTCAACCGTATGAACTATCACATTTTTTTTGAGGCCCCCAATTCCATTATGATGGTCTCCTTGTTTTCTAAACATTTCCAGAAACGTAAAGCACTACACTTATAAGAGTAATGAATCTTTATTGTCCATAAACTCACCTAACTCTGACTTTGAACTCAGGCTCCAAAAATGCCTTTTCAGAGTGCATTTCTTTCTTTTTATAAAATCGTTGACGATTTTCACTGAAAAGAAAATCTAAAACTTAAATTTGAGACAATCATCCACTTGTTATATAGAGGTGAGTTGAGAATATAATTATATACTGTCTTCTTGATTGTGTACAGACTGGTTAGAAATTACTGGGCTTTAGAATAGAATTGGATAAACCAAGAAACAGAAAACTAAGCTGGCTGCCAATGCTCATGCTTATAATCCTAACTACTCAGGAGGCTGACATTGGAGGATCATGGTTCAAAGCCAGACTGGGCAGGAAAGTCCATGAGACTGTTTATCTCCAAGGAACCACCAGAAAACCAGAAGTGGAGCTGTGGCTCAAAACAGAAGAGTTCTGTGTGTGTGTGTGTGTGTGTGTGTGTGTGTGTGTGTGTGTGTGTGTGTGAAGTTGGTTCCCTGAGATGATCTCATTCTGGAAGACAAGGTGACCATCTCTAGTTCATGGGACCCGAACTCCAATCTGTAGCCCTGTTGGGCTTTAAAAGCCATGAGGCTCAGCACCTTTGCCATAAAGTGGGAGAGCTGGCATTCTTTGGGACCTGGGAGGGGGTTGTTGTGTTCCCCTGGAATGTGTTGAATGGCTTGTAAATTAGAGTCCCTAATGAAAACTCGCTGGTGTCCAACTGGAGCAATCATCTGGTTAAAATCAGGCAGTAATTCCACTAATTTTACTGCCCTTCTCCCAGCCCTCAACGCCTCATTTAGGAAAAAATGTTTACGTTCCCCTCAAAACACCTGCGTTTTAACTTCAGTCCCCAAAGCAATTATAGTTATTTTATTTATTTCATTTCATTTTACTTGACTTACTTTATTTTACTTGATTTAATTTTATTTATGGTACGTTTGCTTTACTTATATCAGTTCTTATTTTCTTTTACTTTATTGCATTTTATTTTCTAGGTCGCTCTGGGATGAAGGAAGCATTCCCTTCTTTTGTAAAACACGAGTAAATAAACGAAATCCTGAAATTTCCATGGGCATTCTAAGTTGTCATTTCGCGGTGTGTGTGTGTGTGTGTGTGTGTGTGTGTGTGTGTGTGTGTGTGTGTGTGTGTACAGATCCTGGTTTTATGGCTGCCATCTATCCCAAGCCCTTCAGATAATTTTTCAGACAAACACTAGCATAAAAGTGCTCAGAGAAGTTTACTTTGTCACTAAATAGAGTTCTGGATTAGAGATGGCTCAGTGTGACCGCCACTTACCCAGTTTAAAACTTCCCAAACTAATGGTGGCTTTTACCAACATTTAATCCCACACAGATCCTCCTCCATTTTTATTAAATCAATTTAGCATTTCCTTAAAAAAAAAAAAACAACCAACAACAAAACATCGATTTGAACTCCCCAAACCAGAAAGTTCTATCAGAAGCCTTGGAGTAGAATGGAAGTCTGCTGTCGGCCTGCTCCTTCATCCACTTGAATTAACAGAGCATTATCTGGTGTTGAAATTTCCTGACTTCTGCTTGTTTAAATTCCTTGAACACAAGGTGAAAAATGTCTCCCAAAGTTCGTTTTTTTTTTTTTAAAAGAGAGAGAAAAATATCTCGTAACTTTGTGTTACATTTTGTTGCTTGATAAAAAACAGAGGGAAAATAATTTGGAGGAACATAGACACACATCTATATGTTTTCAAAGCTTCACCTTTCCTCCTTCTCCCTTCCCCCTCCCCCCTCACACCCCCTATTCCCTCTACCCCCCATGTCTGGGGAACATTTGTGAGCCAGGGTAGGCATTCTGGGTAATGACATGCAAATGAGCCCCACCAGTTAACAAAATTTCCTTGTCCAATAATGGAATTGGACCAACATGTCGGTTTTAAATTGGAGCCAGGCTTGCTCAGGCCAGATGTGCAAACAAGAACACGTGTTCCTGGTTTTAGGGATTGGAGCACCAATGCCCCATGGGGGGAGGGGGAGGGAAGGGAAAGCAGATAAAACAAGCTCCTATCAAGGAAAGAACAAGAGATGACTAAAATAAGGTTCTCTCTCTCTCTCTCTCTCTCTCAACCAATTCAGACATGTTTAAATCATGGAGGCTGGCCTATGGTAGTATCTACTAGGTCTCTCTAACCTTCTCGTTTAGCTTAGGATCCAGCACCGTAAGATTAACCACTTGTCAGGATCCTGGTTGACTTTTTTTTTTTTTTTCACTTTGGGAGGCAGTGGGGTTATGGGGCAGTTGGAGAAGTCCCTCTTCCACTTGGATACCCGGAGTTGTACTTGGTCTTGTTGAAACACAGAAGGGAGATGGACTTCCTAGGCCTCCTGCCTCCCTTCGGGCAGCCACCCAGAGAAAAGTTCCTGCACAGAAACCGGCGGCCTTCCCTACCCTCCCGCCTGAAAATAAACATGGTTTATTTCACTCCTCAATGGTAAAAAGGTAATCATTAAAGGACTCACTGGGGAGAATCCCAAAGCATGGAACAAGGGGACATTCAAAGGGCTTAAAGCAAAATGTTCCTGGAATGCTTGGAAACAGATTCCAAAGCTTTCCTTTTGCTAAGTGAAAAGGTACCTTACCATTTTTTCCCTTTTTCTTTCTCTCTCTTTTTTTTTAAGCCAAAACAAACCCATATTACATTGTAGATGTCATGGTTAATGATCACCGTGTGGCCCAGACCGGCTGAGCACCAGAAAAGGAGAAAACATTTGGATATACTTCTCAAAGATGATGGATATATTTAAGTGATAGCTATTGAATTTATCAGGGTCAGTTAGCATAATGAAAACGTATTTTATTAGGCTATTAAAGGGATAAATTGTTTTCATATTTGTTCATCTGTCCCCAAGGGTAATTTTTTTTTCTTTAAAAAAAAAACCAACCATGCTTTTCATGTTCTAAAAATGAACAGCTAAAAAAATAAAGCATTCGTTTCAGCGCAGGAACTGTCACTATAGATATAGCTAGTGCTAGTCAGTGCAGGCCTAAGGAATGATTTTTTGACTGGAACTCCTCCATCCGCCACAGTAAATAGTCATCAGAATCCCCAAGCTAATACAAATAAATAAATAAAAAGCAGAAATGTACATTAGTAAAGAAAAAAAATAAATGCCACAACAACTTAGGTCAGGTGGATGTGTATCAAATGAAACACAGCACCAATATAGTTCTATTTGCTGTTTAAAACTGATAATTGTTTGTGCCTCAGTTCGATGCTGAGTGGCTGCTTCTTGTGGTTGCAATGATACGATTTGAACAATCTGGGGACGATGAAGCCAAGGTGGGGAAGGGGGGGGGAGAGGGGAGGAACCTCCCTTTTAATTTGTTTATCTAAAGCATCAGCCTGTCCAATTAAAGTGGGAACACTTTGATACTGGCTCCCAAAATTTCAGAAAGGAAAAGCTGTGGGATGGAACTTTGCACTTATTAGCGGAAGTTCTCTGGTCATGAGTACCTGGGAATAGCTAAAATGGCAGAAGTCAGACAGTGCTTTGTGGATGGAGATGGCTTTGCTGTATTTTACATGCCTGTCGGTACAAGGTATCATCCCCCCTTCCCTACTCCTTATTCCATACAGAGGAATCAAATATACTAAATGTGCCTGCATTGCAGCCTCTCTGCTGGAGAGTCCCTTCATTGACTGTTATAGCAAGACCTATGCTTTAATTGTTTCAGTTTCTTTTTAGAGTCAGTCATTGGCTCTGAAATATTCCTTAAATGCTGCTAATTTGTGTGTGTGTGTGTGTGTGTGTGTGTGTGTGTGTGTGTGTGTGTGTGTGTGTGAGATGTGCTAGTCCTGGGGCTTGAACTCAGAGCCAGGGCACTGTCTCTGAACTTCTGCTCAAGGCAACTTCTCTACCATTGAGCCAGACTTCCATTTCTGTCCTTCTTTGGGGGATAAGTGATTGAAGGTAAGAGCCTCGGGACCTTCCCTACCTGGGCTAGCTTTAAGCTGCAATGCAATCATCAGATCTCAACTTCCTGAGGAGCTAAGATGACAGGCACGAGCCACTGGTGTCTGGCTTTACACGCTGCTCACTTCCATGATTCTACTCCTGGTTCACTGTTCACTCTTCATTCTGTAAAGCCAGGCTTGCATCTCCATTCCCAAAGCCATCTTGCCGCTGGGATCCTTATGTATACTAGACTCCTGGCAACAGTATTAAGTATCATTTGGCATAAAAATCTCATAAAAATCTCATCTTCTCCCTGTGTTCTTTTGGGTAACGAAGTCGCTATCTGCTTTGTCCTCTTCTTCACTCATCACAATCACGGAACTGGACTTCCTATTTGTCTTGCCCCAGAAATCACAGAGCCCTTCACTTCCATGGTTGGAAAGCTAACTCCTTCTTTCACTTCTTCCTCTTTTCCCCACTGAACTCTCTTCCATGCTACTAGATGTCTTCCCTCCCTCCATCCCCTCTCCTTCCTTTCTTTCTTCTTTTCCTCTCTCCTTCCCTTTCTCTTCTCCCTTCCCTCCTTCCTTCTTCCATTCTTTTCTCCCTTCCCTTCTTCCCTTTCTCCCCCTCCTTCCTCCCTTCCTCCCTCCCTCCCTCCTTCTCTCCTTATAAAAACAACAACAAAAAAAAGAATAATGACTCAAGAAAAACATTTAAACACATATCCACTGGATTATCCCTGATGTGTACTTGGTCCAATTCAGGATCTTCTGGAACAAAAAGCCATCCTAATTAGAACTCCATCTTTCTTAACCCCTCTTTCCCTGCTTCTCCCAATGTATTCTTCTCTGGCATGGATCCCCATGACCTTCTCATCACCTCCCTCTCAGTTCTTCTCTCCTCTTTTGACACCACAGTCATTTCCGAGTTCAGGTGGACCCAAGCACTCCTTTAGTAAAGAGCCCTCAGAGGACAAGGGTGAAGTTAACACATGATGGTTGTCGATGATACCTTACCACTTGGGGGAAGACATGGAGAGAAGGCTGGTGGTGATCACTGCTAGGAGAAAATCTTGGCAGGATGACCCTTCAGGCTTTGCGATAGGGAAGTGGGGAAGAAGGAAATATTGGTGGAAAGCGAGTTGGCTTGGATGTTTCAATAGTAGAGGAATTCTTTTGGTGCCAAGAAAAACGCACGTAAATTACCAAGAGAAATGCACAATGTTTGGCCAAAGAACAAAACCAGATAGGAACACTGAAGAGCAACATCATGACAGGTGCAAGAAGAGTAGGTCAAGACATTAAGACTGTAGAAGCTGATCCCTGAAACATGTAGGCTATTAGAAAAGCTGGCCTCCCTCCCTCCCTTCTCCTCCCTCCCTCCCTCCCTCTCTCTCTCCCTCTCTCTCTCTCTCTCGCTCTCTCTCCACACTCCAGTAGCAGCAATCTAGGCCGCAATTTACATTTTACATTTATGTTAGCTTCTGGAATTGGGTAGTGGAAGTGTTCAGGGCGGTAGATTAGCAAGAAACAGACCGAGTAAGAGTAGTAGAAAACAGGCAGGCATGTAAAATGTGCATCCAAGGGCAGATAGAAGTATTCGCTTCCACTTTAAACCAATGTGTGTGTAATTAACAGCTCCAACTCATGATTTAATTTCCCCAACATATTACTTTTTATTGCGAAAAACCCTTCATGGGACATTGTGAGTCGACCGTGGATCAGAAAGATGGCTCCGAGTCGCGTCTGACATAGTTTCCTTTGGTTTCTGGTGAGTGCATTCGGTGCTGGCGACAAACAGCATCCCCGCAGCAGAGCTCAGATTCCCTCCTCACCTCCACAGCAGGTGTACGGAGGAAATTGGCTGAGCCAGCAAGTGCACCCTTGTTACTGTGACAGACACTGTGGGGACGGGCGGGTTCACTTGGGGAATTGTGACTTTTTTTTCCTCTACAATTATTAGTCTGTCTACCAAGACCACCTCCAATTGCCAATTAGCACAGCTGTAAAGCGATTTGGGCTAAACGGCTATATCTTGATCTGACTTCCCTTTCTGGGTTTGAGAAGTTGAAATTTTCAGATGGTCCTTTCTATGGTGATGAGACTTGTAACAGAAAGGGCTTCACTCTATCTCTGTCGGGAGGGAAACAACGCAGGCACATCGCATTAGTGCGCACACGCACGTGCACACACACACACAGAGGCTTGAAGGAAAGAGTATGCGGGGAAGAGAGAGACAGAGACAGAGAGAAAGAGCGAGAGCACAAAGCACTCAGATGTGACTCCTTTTAAACCTGAGCACATTGATACAGAATGTGCTATAGACTGAGTAAGACCATCATGTTTACAGAGGGAAGAATTAAAAATATATATATATGGGGCTATTATCAGGTTCACAAAATGAGGTTTACTTTTCATGGCTAGGTGTTGCAGGTTCAGATTCTACAATCATCTCTAAAGTACATATGACCGAGGGAAGTAAACTTGATCAGGAGAAGACATGAATTATTTAGGCTATGGCTCTACTCATACAAAAATGAAATTAACGGCCCACGGTTCTCTTAATAATTCAAACAGAATTCTCTACTTTTCCTTAATCAATTGTATGATTTAAATAAAGTATTTTTTTTCAGCCCGAAATAGCCAAGCGATCTCTTCAAATGCTCGCTCTGTGTACACAGAGGCAGAGCATACACACTGGAGTCCGTTCTTGTAATTAATTTTGAAAGGAGAGAATGTGCCAACATTGAAAGGAGCGAGCCCATTACCGGAACCATTGGAAGCTTGCTTACAAATGTGGGTAAACTATTTTTTTCCCCCTGCTTCTTAAACACTCGTAGATTGTGTAAATAGAAAAGAATTTCCATTGGTAAAAGGTGATTTCCATTTTGTCCATCCACAGACGCCGGAGGAGTTGTATCCATGCACACATGAGATCAGGTCACCAAGAACTTCAGATTAGAACAGGCCCCCGAGTCTGTGAAAAAAAACACACAGCCGTTTACAGCTGGATTTCTTTGCTAGTAAAGCAAAGGAAAAGTCATTTTATGATCAATGATAATGCCATCTGTTCTCTTAGGAAAATTCAGCTGAATGGATCCAACTTAGAACAAGTTAAAACAGATAGATCTAGAGTTCCTCAGCCTTGCTCTTTGGTGGATGGGTATGTGCAATAATAATAATAATAATGATATAATAATAATAATGATAATAATAATAATGATAATAGTAATTAGGGAAAACAGAAAATATAGCTGTGCTATTTTTACACTCGAGACCCAGTTTCCTCCACATGGTGAAATGTGTCTGTCATGGTATGGAATAGCCATGTGTGTTTGGCACGCATCTGCAGGGAAAGTGGATGTGCAAACTGAATGGCATGCTGACACCTTCATTTTCATCCAGAAAGTACATTTGAAATGGATGTACTCAAAGCCAGAAGAAACGGCAAAGGGTGGTGGAAAGTACTATCACCCAGAATTCCAAAGTTTGAGTAGTGCTTTCTGAGATTCTATGAAATTCAAGTGTTGTTAAGAAAGCCTATTTTGTTTTTACATCTAACTAGCCCGGCCTGATTTCATTCCTTGACAGATCTCATATACACTCTCTCTCTCTCTCTCTCTCTCTCCTTCATATTTTAGAAAATATGGTGGCAAATATGTATATATATACACACATTTTTTCTAATGAATTCTCTTTAGAGTTAATAGAAATATTAATAGCCAAGTTTATACCCTTCTGCGTTAAATCAAATATTGTCTAAACAGATCATGAAGGCTAGGTGTAGTGGTTTATATCTGTAATTTATATCTGTAATTCCGGTTATCTGAGTTGCAGAGATTGAGAAGACAGTGGTTCAAGGTCACCCTGGAAAAAATGTTAGAAGACCTTTTTGACCCTTTCTCCACCAACACACTAAGCCTGGTGGTAGGGTTCTGTGATCATGGTAATATAAGAGGCATGAATAGGAGGATTGTAGTCTAAGGTCCTGAACCTCAGGACCCTAGCTGAAGTGGGCAGGGCATCTGTGTAGCACGTACCAGGTGCTGAGTTCAAACTCCAGTAGCATGGAAAAAATGGTAATGATTGGATTTGATGGGCAAGAATAAAACAATGGTGTCAACCGTTGTTTGTCTCTCTGATTAAATGCTTGTGTGTATATGTGTCTCTCATGCTGATCAGAAGGCAAACTCCTTTTGAAAGAGTCAAGTAAGGGAGAAGATTCTACTCCTACCTTTGATGGGTACCCCACATACTCTCATGGCCCCACATACACCTAGCCTGACATTTCAGTTCATCCATCCACAGGTTCCTCTCAGGCCTTCAGTTTTTAGGGATCTTGGAACTGATTCCTTACCAAAGAGCCCCCTCCCTGCCCCCCAGGCTCCTTTTGACGTAAGGTCCTGAAATACAGGCTGAGAGAGCATCATCTCTAATCTCCAACCTGGACACAGAAAACACTCCAAAGCTCAAATGAGTGTGGAATTCACCAGCTCCAGCCTCCCACCCTGGGTGGGCATAAACATACCGGGTCAAAGCACTTCTGGTGTCTATAGAGTAGGTGAATCTGCAGCCCAGGTGAACCCTGTGTACCACACAGTTCCCAAGTCTCAGTAAACGGAAATGCATAGGTTAGCTCTTGATGTCTGCGCAAATATTCCAAGCTCAACTCCTCCAAAAAGCCACATCAATTCGGATCCCAGAAATTCTGGATGAGGGAGGGGGATACTCTCTGGCTGTGTCTGGTACTGTGTGTTCCTCTTGTGAGGACTACAACAGTATTGAAAACTAGGAGCTTTCTGTTTCCTTGTTTGCAACATCAAGATCCTGGGCAAGCAGTGCAGGGAACACACACACACACACACACACACACACACACACACACACGCAAGCACGCAAGCACATTTTATGGGGTCTTGCCGTAGATAGTTCTGTGGTAAATGAAACCCCATACAGAAAGGCAATGCTAAGTGAGAACCTTGTTTTAATGTTGGGATAATTCGAAAGACAATGTGAATAATTTAGACCTGAATTATCTGGTTGGGCCCTAGTGCCAATTAAGTTAACCGAATGAATTATCCTAGGGCTGATAATTTGCCACAAACAAAGAGACACAGAGAGTTAAGATAAATACCTGAAGGGTTCATTTACAAACTCAGTTAATAATGTTTTCAGTCCTAATGACTCAGTTTGGCTATCTAAGTTGATCTATTTGCTGTGTAATGATATAATTGCTTAATTCTGTACTCCAGGTTGTAGAGGATTAAATGAAATAGTATATTGAAGGAGTTTACTGGTGCTTGCCACACTTACCCACGGCTGCTTTCCAACAAACTCTACCCCCGATCCTGGACGGCCAGCTAGCCGGGATCAGGGCATCCTCCAACTTTACATATTTTACTCCCTGCAGACTGCAATATATTGAGGTTGTTCACGGAGGCAGGGACCCAGACATAATGAAAGGCCAGAGGTAAATCCTACAACCGCAGAGCTAAGAATGAACTGCCTTAGGATTTGTGACTTTGAAATGCCTGGAACAGAATGGAGTCAAGTCAGGAACACACTGTGGGTGCATTATTAAGTGCTGGCTAATTTCATCCTCACGGCCATTCTCTAAAGTTTAAATGAATAATTTTCCAGGAGAGTTTCTAAGTTTGAGCAAGGGAGGCCAGCGCATCCGCGAGCACTTCCCAATCAAGCAGGAGGAACGAGACAATAACAGGCTTTGTCTTGCTATTAGCCTAGATGCTTTCCAATGTGTTGTGCATCTTTTGGAGACAAAGCCACACACCCAGCAAAACACATGCTATGGAGGAAAAGAGATATTTGGCAGAATTTTATAGGTTAGCTCGTTGACTTGGGATTTCATTGATAGCAAACTTGATGTTTTTCCCCTTATGTTAATATGTTTAAAAATTATAGACTGACCAAACTTCGGTGGCTCATGCCTATAATCCTAGCTACTCAAGAGGCTGAGATGTGAGGATCGTGGTTCAAAGCCAGCCTGGGCAGGAAAGTCCATGAGTCTCTTATCTTCAAGAAACTACCAAGAAAAAGCCAGAAGTGGTGCTGTGGCTCAGGTGGTAGAACATTAGCCTTGAGCACCAGGAATCTCAAAGACAGCACACAGGCCCTGAGTTCAAGCCTCAGGACTGACAAAAAATATAACTGAAAATTGAAAAAATATAACTAGATAGACAGACAGATGAATAGATTAGATAGATAGATAGATAGATACATACATACATATATATATATACATACATACATACATGCATACATACATACATACATAGACAGCCTGGTCAGTTGCAAGCTATAATTTTTTTGGGGGTGGTGGAAAGGATCAATATAGGAGTTTGAACTCAGGGCCCCTTCTTTCTAGGCAGACCCTTTAGTGCAGAATCAAACATCAGCTCGTTCTTGCTTTAGTTTAGTTTAGTTTTTTTTTTTTCAAATAGAGGTGTGTGTGTGTGTGTGTGTGTGTGTGTGTGTGTGTGTGTGTGTGTTGTGTGGTTTTGTTTTTTCTAGGGGCTGATCTCAGTTTGTGATCTTCCCATTTTGCCCACGTAGCTGGCCCTGTGCGCACACTATCATTGGTTGAGAAGAGGTCTTGCTAACATTTTGTTCTTTTATTTATTTATTTTTTTTGGTCGAGGATGGCCTGGAACCTGCAGATTCTCATCTCCTGAGCAGCTGGGATGACAGGTGTGCACTACTGGTCCTGGCCAGGAGCTGTAATTTTCTATTGGCAGGTATGTCAACGTCTAGTGACCTGGCTCTGTCCAATTCAGTGGCGATCTACCCTCCTTCCTGCAGTCCTTTTTTGGGGTGGGGGGAGACCCACAGAATTCTGTATGTGTGAGGGGAGGGGAGGCAGAAGGCTTCCAGAGCAGAAGGGAGAAGAGAAGAAAAAAACAAAAACGGATGGAACATAATTACCCCATAGTTACCAACCAATGGCAGCATTTCTTGGTTTGAGTCAGGAAAGTGGGCTTCATTTTCTATAAAATTTCTTCCTCTCCATGCAATCTAGTTCTCCTCAGCACAATAAAAATCAGCCAGATCTACCAACCTTGCTATAAGGATGGAATGGAAGGATCAACATGAGAGTTCTTTGAGATGTAAAATTAAAAAGAAAAGAAAAATAAAAGACTGTACAAATGGGAGGATTATGAACAGCTGATCTGTTCCATTCCTGTTACCAGGCAAACCCTTGGCCTCTCTCCCTAACCACAACACCCTCACCACAGATAGGGTGGATGGGGAGAACCTGGAACTAGGCCCCTTTGCACATTATTTTAAAATTTGTTATGAGATTTTGCCAAAATTTTATAAATACCAGTTAGGGCAATGGGGGTGGGGGCGGGGCGTTGGTGTTGCACTATACATTCTTTCCACCTCGTGAACCATTGTTTTTGTTCTGAACTAATAAGTCAAAATGCATTGAGTTACAGTTGCTTAGCTGGACCTGCCTGAGAAATGCCTGCTATGTAATGCTTGATTCTAGCCAATTATCTTTAGTTCCTCTCTTTTATTAGTGTTAAATTTGAATTACAAGGTGGAAGGGTGGAGTGGAGGGAGCGTTACACTAAAACTTTAAGACAGCGAATTCATGTGTATTATTTTATTAACCTTCTTCGTAAGTAGCACCGGTTTTCGCTCTTGGTTGGGTTTTTTGGACTACCAATGAAAACTCATCTTTATCTCTTCCTTTCTTCTGCTTTACATTTATGTCCTGAAAGCAAAAGATAAACTCTCTCCCCTTGTAAAGTTTGAAAGAGAGAAAGGGGGGGGGGGAAGAAAAGAAAAGAAAACCTTACAACAATCTTAGACTTGTAGTTAACAAAATAAACTACAGATAAAACCCCCTGAAGGCTTGCCGGTGAATGTTTCCCACTAAAATGGAACTCTGTCTGAAACAAATTAGGAAGGAGAAGGGGGAGAGAAAAAAAATCAACAGCTCTGGGGTGAAACTGGGGTTGGTGCTGCCTCATCATTTTTAAACTAAAAATAAAACAAGCAAATTTTGTTTAACTGCAGGTCAAAATAAAAAAAAAGAATTAAAAAAGCCCCTCATCTGTTCAGTGTAATTGCTAACAGAGTACAGTCTTACCAGCTGCAGGGTTCGTGGATAGATGGAGAATATCATAATTTTCTTTCCCTGGGGTAAAACCTGCAAACCTGAAGTCTGTTTTGCTATAGTATGCTTTTAATATACCATGAGAAGGCAAATCAGAGCCTTTTGAGAATATATTTCTATCCTTTTATTCCCTTTCTCTTCGTTCCTTTTTCTTTCCTATTTTCCTTTCTACCTTCCTTCCTACCTTTCTCTCTCTCTCTTTTTCTTTCTTCTTTCTTTTTCTCCCTTCTTCCCTCCCTCTCATTCACTCTCTTCTCTCTTTTTCTACCTTCCTCCCTCCCTCCCTCCCTCTCTCTCTCTTTCTTTCTTTCTCCCTTCCTTCCTTCCCTCCCTCCCTCCCTTCCTCCCTCCTTCCCTTCCTCCGTTCCTCCGTTCCTCCCTCCCTTCTTCCTTCCTTCTTTCCTTCCTTCCTTCCTTCCTTCCTTCCTTCCTTCCTTCC
>NW_012267231.1:5996902-5998082 GCF_000151885.1 Dipodomys ordii | reverse complement strand
TTCCTTCCTTCCTTCCTTCCTTCCTTCCTTCCTTCCTTCCTTCCTTCCTTCCACCAGAATGAAATAATTGTGGAACAGAAAAGAGTTCAAACTTTCACCAGTACCTACCATCACGATACTGTCTCCTAATGGCACCTAACAGGCACTATATGATTTCCTAGTTTTTGTTAAAAGATGAGTAGAATGGACTACCTCTTTGGATTTGTCAAATGTCACTTTCTTTCCAAATATCCCTGTCCGTACCACCACAGAAGGTTTCTTCTTAGTATGGTTTCCTTAATCCGAAGCCCACGTATATATTAAAGCAAATTTGGTCCATATGGACTTGATTCATTTACAGTGAACTCATTGAACTCTTATTTTTTTTTGAAAAGGGTGTGTGTGTGTGTGTGTGTGTGTGTGTGTGTGTGTGTCGGTGTCGGTGTCCAAAATACTCAACAAACTTTTCAAAAAAAATCTTGAAACTCTTATCCATTATTTTATTCGCATAAAGATGTCAGATTTGAAATGGGATAGAATGTGAGTTGAAATGTCTCAGCGTGAGTTTGAGATTGAATTTGTCAGGTTCATGTGAGGGTCTGAAATGAAAGGAGAAAATGTATGTTTTGTTTTGTTTTTACCTCTAGGCTTAAAAAAAAAAACTGTGTAATTTCACCTTACTGGCAGGGTCTGATAAGGAAACACAGGTTCACTGCAGGGTGTGAGTATTCATTTCACAGTCATGTGAAGGGGGTGCTAGAATCCAGGAGAAGCCCAAGCTGTCAACACCCCTCCTGGATTCCATTAACCTCCTCACTGTCTTTACTCTTGACCCAGAGAGAAGATAAACGTGTTTGGGCAAAGAACATCTTGCTAGAAGTCGGGATAGAGTGGGTTAATAGTAGGTGATGCTCAGAAAGCCAGGGGACCCACACATGGGCACAGGATGCTCACACATCTCTCAGCATTCTTAGGGAGCATAGGGGTTCTGGCCAAAGTTGGCATGTTGTCTTCTTCCTTTCTTCTCCTCCTCTTCCTTCTTATTATCCTTCTATTTCTAATATGTTCTTTTCCTTCTCTCCTCCTCCTCTTCCTCCTCCTCCTCCTCCTCCTCTTCTTCTCCTTCTTCTCCTTCTCCTTCTCCTCCTTCTCCTCCTCCTTCTCCTCCTCCTCCTCCTCTTCCTCCTCCTTCTCCTCCTCC